>NC_084571.2:33282500-33382500 GCF_033978685.3 Nerophis lumbriciformis | reverse complement strand
ATATTATTGTATATACTAGGTTAGGGGTCAGCAACCCGAAATGTTGAAAGAGCCATTTTGGTCCAAAAAAAAATAAAAAAATCGGTTTGGAGCCGCAAAAAATGAAAAAGCCTTCTATAATTGATATAATGAAGTCAACACATGATGTACATGTCTGTATTAGTTATATTAGCTTACTATCAAAATGACTTTAAAAGTCTTATACAAGTGTTATAATGAAGACAGCACATGATTTAAGTGTCTATATTAGCCTACTTTTATTTTTACAACATTGGAAAACATTAGTAAACCTTCTCTTAGGGTGAGATAAGATAACTCCTCTAAATGACTGTCTTGGAATGGCCAAAGGTATAGATGTGTGTGTCCAAGTTAAAGGAAATGGCGGGCTGTCTTCTTCTAATGAATTTATTAGAATCTATGCAAGCTGGGTAACGTTTGCTGTGGTCTGGAACAACATGGCACACAAACAACTACCAGAAATGCAGCCAATATTACATACAGATAATACGTCATGAGAAATGCAGATAAAAATGAAATACACAGAGGACATAGGAAATTAAATGAGCTCAAATATACCTACAAGTGAGGCATAATGATGCAATATGTACATAAAGCCAGCCTAAATAGCATGTTAGCATTGATTAGCTTGCATTCAATACAGTCAACAAATCAAAAACATCAACAAAACTCACCTTTGTGCATTCACGCACAGTATAAAACGTTTGGTGGACAAAATGAGACAAAGAAGGAGTGGCATAAAATATGTATTTCTCTGGCATGTTGAAGAAAGTTATACATGTAAACAAACTACGGTGAGTTCAAGGACCGCCATAATGAGGACAAAACTCTCATCAGAGAATCATGTTTAATATAAACAGTGGGATTTCTAACAATTATGGAGGATTGTGTCATGTTGTCCTCCGACAGAAACCCTATTAAAACAAAAATACATTTTTCCACCCATCTTTTTCTATTTTCATACATTTTTGGAAAAGCTCCAGGGAGCCAGTAGGGCAGCGCGAAAGAGCCGCAGGTTGCAGACCCCTGTACTAGGTCATAAAATCAGTGTCAGTTGAGTCAGTCCATTGGTTGCCTGTAGGGATTTTTAATGTCCAGCAGATGTCAGTATTTAGTGACACAGTAGTGATGTATCCGGCAACACCGATGCATCGGCGCATGCGTCGAGCTCATAGAGCAAAACCCTGTGTCGGTGCGCGTACCGCTTTTAGAAAGTCACGTGACCGATCATGAGCTGTTTTGGTCACGTGACCGATACGCGAACTGTGTCGCACTGACGCCTCCTCTGTGCCCTGTGAGCGTGTCTTTTCTACAGCCGGAGAAATAATAACTAAGAAGAGAAATCGTCTAAAATGTAATACGTCGGAAAAACTTTTTATTTTTATTTTTATAAAAATGTGTAAAAAAATACAATTAAAACAATTCCCAGTCCACAATCATCCACAACATGTTCTCTTAGATTTCCATGTTATGATACATGTTCACATTATTTATTGACTGTATCTAAAAAAGATAAAAATATATTTTTATTTAAATGAAGATATGAAATAATCCTAAATGAAATACAATGACTTGGTTTATATTATTGTATATACTAGGGCAGGGGTCACCAACGCGGTGCCCGCGGTCACCAGGTAGCCCGTATGGACCAGATCAGTCGCCCGCTGGCCTGTTCTAAAAATAGCTCAAAGAGCAGCACTTACCAGTGAGCTGCCTCTATTTTTTAAATTGTATTTATTTACTAGCAAGCTGGTCTCGCTTTGCTCGACATTTTTAATTCTAAAAGAGACAAAACTCAAATAGAATTTGAAAATCCAAGAAAATATTTTAAAGACTTGGTCTTCACTTGGAATAAGCGGTAGAAATGGATGGATGGATGGGTCTTCACTTGTTTAAATAAATGCATTTATTTTTTTACTTTGCTTCTTATTACTTTTAGAAATACAATTTTAGAGAAAAAATACAACCTTAAAAATGATTTTAGGATTTTGAAACAAATATACCTTTTTACCTTTTAAATGTCTTCCTCTTCTTTCCTGACAATTTAATTCAATGTTCAAGTAAACATTTTTTTTTTTTTATTGTAAAGAATAATAAATATTTTAGCTACTGTTTTTTCGACGAAGAATATTTGTGAAATATTTCTTTAAACTTACTATGATTAAAATTTAAAAAAAATATTCTGGCAAATCTAGAAAATCTGTAGAATCAAATTTAAATCTTATTTCAAAGTATTTTGAATTTCTTTTAAAAATTTTCTTCTGGAAAATCTGGAAGAAATACTGATTTGTCTTTGTTAGAAATATAGCTTGGTCCAATTTGTTGAATATTCTAACAAAGTGCAGATTGGATTTTAACCAATTTAAAACATGTCATCAAAATTCTAAAATGTATCTTAATCAGGAAAAATTACTAATGATGCTCCATAAATTCTTTTTTAAATTTTTTCAAAAAGATTCAAATTAGCTAGTTTTTCTCTTCTTTTTGTCGGTTGAATTTTGAATTTTAAAGAGTTGAAATTGAAGATAAACTATGTTTCAAAATTTTTTTTTTCGTGTTTTCTCCTCTTTTAAACCGTTCAATTAAGTGTTTTTTTCATAATTTATTCTCTACAAAAAACCTTCCGTAAAAGGGAAAAAAAATGTACGACGGAATGACAGACAGAAATACCGTATTTTCCGCACCATAAGGCGCCCTGGGTTAAAAGCCGCGCCTTCAATGAACGGCATATTTCAAAACTTTGTCCACCTATAAGCCGCCCCGTGTTGTAAGCCGCATCTAACTGCGCTAAAGGAATGTCAAAAAAACAGTCAGATAGGTCAGTCAAACTTTAATAATATATTAAAAACCAGCGTTCTAACAACTCTGTTCACTCCCAAAATGTACGCAAATGTGCAATCACAAACATACGTATATCAACATGGACAGAGCTGCGTGAAAAAAGCCACCCGGCCTCTTCACGTAAACTTAAACTTACCTTAACCACTCGCTCATCTTTTCTTCATCCATCCCTTCGAGTTAGCTTTTATGATGACGCCGGCTGGAAAGGTCTCTTTTGGCAAGGTCTTCCTTTTGAATATCACCATGGGTGGAAGTTTCTGGCCATTAGCATGGCAAGCTAGAACCACAGTGAAGGATGACTTCTCATTCCCTGTGGTGCGAATATTCACCGTACGTGCTCCCGTTGTATCCACAGTGCGGTTCACAGGAATATCAGTTGCTGTGAAATAGTAATCCGTGTGCGCATGGAGAGATTGCGTCCTTTCATGAACCGGATACCTGTCGCTTAGTAGGAGCCATTTTGTGGTCTTTACAGATGTAAACACACAAAGGAAATGAAACGTACGGTGATATCCGCGCGCTTTTTCTTCTTCTACGCGGGCGGGTGGTTGCTTACAGTAGAAGAAGAAGCGCTTCCTGTTCTATGGGGGCGGGTGCTTACCTTGACGGTTGCTTGCGTAGAAGAAGAAGCGCTTCCTGTTCTACCGGGAAAAAAGATCGCGGCTGTTTACCGAAGTTGCGAGACCGAAACTTTATGAAAATGAATCTTAATATTTATCCATATATAAAGCGCACCGGGTTATAAGGCGCACTGTCAGCTTTTGAGAAAATTTGTGGTTTTTAGGTGCGCCTTATAGTGCGGAAAATACGGTACCCATTTTTTTTATATATATAAATTTATTTAGCTATTCTTGTTTAAATCACACTTACGTGTAACTTACAAATGACAATATATTTATTTATTTAAGTGTGTATCAAACTGGTAGCCCTTCGCATTAATCAGTACCCAAGAAGTCGTTTTTGGTTTCAAAAAGGTTGGTGACCCCTGTACTAGGGCATAAAATCAGTGTCAGTTGAGTCGGTCCATAGGTTGCCTGTAGGGATTTTTAATGTCCAGCAGATGTCAGTATTTAGTGACACAGTATCGACACAGTATCAATACATTTTTGCAATGTGTCGAAACGCTTCATGACGCCTCATCAACCCATCACTACGACACAGTATCAATACAGTTTTGCAATGTGTCGAAACGCTTCATGACGCCTCATCAACCCATCACTACTCATCATCAAAATAGTCACCTCAGTAGCTGTTTGATGGATGGAGCCCTGAACTCCTGCTCAGGACAGAGATTCTCCTCCGGCAGTGACAGACAGCAAACTGTCAGAAAAATGGCTTTTTCCAACTTAAATAGCCCATAGCCCCGCCCACTAGCTGGGACCAATTTGACGGGGGCATTAAGAATACCGTTCTTTTGTCAAATACACCATAAATAACCATCACTTGTCTAAAAGTATTCACATAATACTTTTGCATTTGTAGATCAGTCATTTGTGTATATAGTGTATTCAGGCTTGGATAACATCACTTTTAAATGTCCGGTGTCCTTCTGTAACACTTTTCAGAACCATGGTCCGGCCCAAATTAGGCCTAATTAGTGAATGCAGGTGTGTTCACCTACATAAAGCCCTCAGCCCCACCCTGACTCTTTTAGCCACCCGTTCAGAGCCATGGTGAGTGAGAGGTTACAATTTGTTTGTTGAGCGCATGCTTTTCACTGACTAACAAGATTGAATGTTTGTAGTTTGTCCATGTTGAGCTTCCTTACAAATGTGCACGGTTTGAGAGGAAGTTTAAGGGTAAACGGTGACAGTGGGGCGGGTCCCACTGTCATCCCTGCCCCGCTGTCTTGTGGGTTAGTCTGGGAAGACAAAAGGCTAGGGGAGCCCACCCTGAGAGAAAAGCAAGCGCTGGTAGGCGCACCATAGGCGGTCCTCCGACAGACCGGAGCTCCGGCAGCCTCCTGCAGCTGTGAGGAAGTGCCGGTCGTCCTGGGTTTCCTTTGCCACCGGATACAACTCCCCACGTTGGAGTCTGCGCGTCTCCCTCGTCGAAAAAGACCTCAACGGCGGAGTGGGCGGATACCAAAGACTATAAAAATGGGACCCATTACCTCCCTGCTTGGCACTCAGCATCAAGGGTTGGAATTGGGGGTTAAATCACCAAAATGATTCCCGGGCGCAGCCACCGCTGCTGCCCACTGCTCCCCTCACCTCCCAGGGGGTGATCAAGGGTGATGGGTCAAATGCAGAGAATAATTTCGCCACACCTAGTGTGTGTGACACAATCATTGGTACTTTAACTTTAACTTTAATGATGGTTGCATAGAAGCTCCACAACGGTCACAAAGGCGGAAGAAGGCTGCAGCAAAGATGGGCCCCCAATTGTCTTGGTCTCCATGCCACTGGACCCTGGCCTTCTCTTTGCCAAGGACAGTGTGGTGGCTGTCTGTGCACCAGTCTCCCCACTTTAAAAGATTCCACGCACAGGCATTCTCCTGAAGGCAATCCCACCAACAGGACAATCATACTCGTTTCGAGTGATCGCCAACGATGACGCGGGGGGGTCAAACTGTCACAAATAGACCCCGCTTTTAGACCAGTTGATCTGCCGTCTCTTTTCTGCTCTGCCCCCCTCTCCTGCGTGGATAGGTTATCAGATGACCACAGATGACGCGCTAGCTGTTCAAAGTTGGGACCCGGGGTGGATTACTCCTCTGTGCATCAGTTGGGGACTTCTCTGCACTGCTGACTTGTCTCCACTCAAGATGATCTCCTGCTGGCCCCACTATGGACTGGACTCTCACACTATTATGTTAGATCCAAAATGGACTGGACTGTCACTATTATGTTAGATCCACTATGGACTGGACTCTCACTATTATGTTAGATCCACTATGGACTGGACTCTCACCCTATTATGTTAGATCCACTATGGACTGGACTCTCACTATTATGTTAGATCCATTATGGACTGGACTCTCACACTATTATGTTAGATCCACTATGGACTGGACTCTCACACTATTATATTAGATCCACTATGGACTGGACTCTCACACATTATGTTAGATCCACTATGGACTGGACTCTCACACTATTATGTTAGATCCACTAGCTGGACTCTCACACTATTATGTTAGATCCACTATGGACTGGACTCTCACTATTATGTTAGATCCATTATGGACTGGACTCTCACAATATTATGTTAGATCCACTATGGACTGGACTCTCACAATATTATGTTAGATCCACTATGGACTGGACTCTCACACTATTATGTTAGATCCACTATGGACTGGACTCTCACAATATTATGCTAGATCCACTATGGACTGGACTCTCACACTATTATGTTAGATCCACTATGGACTGGACTCTCACACTATTATGTTAGATCCACTATGGACTGGACTCTCACACTATTATGTTAGATCCACTATGGATTGGACTCTCACACTATCATGTTAGATCCACTATGGACTGGACTCTCACACTATTATGTTAGATCCACTATGGACTGGACTCTCACACTATTATGTTAGATCCACTATGGACTGGACTCTCACACTATTATGTTAGATCCACTATGGACTGGACTCTCACTATTATGTGAGATCCACTATGGACTGGACTCTCACACTATTATGTTAGATCCACTATTATGTTAGATCCACTACGGACTGGACTCTCACAATATTATGTTAGATCCACTATGGACTGGACTCTCACACTATTATGTTAGATCCACTATGGACTGGACTCTCACTATCATGTTAGATCCACTATGGACTGGACTCTCACAATATTATGTTAGATCCACTACGGACTGGACTCTCACAATATTATGTTAGATCCACTATGGACTGGACTCTCACACTATTATGTTAGATCCACTATGGACTGGACTCTCACACTATTATGTTATATCCACTATGGACTGGACTCTCACACTATAGTGTTAGATCCACTATGGACTGGACTCTCACACTATTATGTTAGATCCACTATGGACCGGACTCTCACAATATTATGCTAGATCCACTATGGACTGGACTCTCACTATTATGTTAGATCCACTATGGACTGGACTCTCACTATTATGCTAGATCCGCTATGGACTGGACTCTCACTATTATGTTAGATCCACTATGGACTGGATTCTCACACTATTATGTTAGATCCACTATGGACTGGACTCTCACAATATTATGTTAGATCCACTATGGACTGGACTGTCACACTATTATGTTAGATCCACTATGGACTGGACTCTCACTATTATGTTAGATCCACTATGGACTGGACTCTCACACTATAATGTTAGATCCACTACGGACTGGACTCTCACAATATTATGTTAGATCCACTATGGACTGGACTCTCACACTACTATGTTAGATCCACTATGGACTGGACTCTCACAATATTATGTTAGATCCACTATGGACTGGACTCTCACTATTATGTTAGATCCACTATGGACTGGACTCTCACACTACTATGTTAGATCCACTATGGACTGGACTCTCACAATATTATGTTAGATCCACTATGGACTGGACTCACACTATTATGTTAGATCCACTATGGACTGGACTCTCACAATATTATGTTAGATCCACTATGGACTGGACTCTCACAATATTATGTTAGATCCACTACGGACTGGACTCTCACACTATTATGTTAGATCCACTATGGACTGGACTCTCACACTATTATGTTAGATCCATTATGGACTGGACTCTCACACTATTATGTTAGATCCACTATGGACTGGACTCTCACACTATTATGTTAGATCCACTATGGACTGGACTCTCACAATATTATGTTAGATCCACTATGCACTGGACTCTCACAATATTATGTTAGATCCACTATGGACTGGACTCTCACACTATTATGCTAGATCCGCTATGGACTGGACTCTCACTATTATGTTAGATCCACTATGGACTGGACTCTCACACTACTATGTTAGATCCACTATGGACTGGACTCTCACAATATTATGTTAGATCCACTATGGACTGGACTCACACTATTATGTTAGATCCACTATGGACTGGACTCTCACAATATTATGTTAGATCCACTATGGACTGGACTCTCACAATATTATGTTAGATCCACTACGGACTGGACTCTCACACTATTATGTTAGATCCACTATGGACTGGACTCTCACACTATTATGTTAGATCCATTATGGACTGGACTCTCACACTATTATGTTAGATCCACTATGGACTGGACTCTCACACTATTATGTTAGATCCACTATGGACTGGACTCTCACAATATTATGTTAGATCCACTATGCACTGGACTCTCACAATATTATGTTAGATCCACTATGGACTGGACTCTCACAATATTATGTTAGATCCACTATGGACTGGACTCTCACTATTATGTTAGATCCACTATGGACTGGACTCTCACACTACTATGTTAGATCCACTATGGACTGGACTCTCACAATATTATGTTAGATCCACTATGGACTGGACTCTCACACTATTATGTTAGATCCACTATGGACTGGACTCTCACACTATTATGTTAGATCCACAATGGACTGGACTCTCACAATATTATGTTAGATCCACTATGGACTGGACTCTCACACTATTATATTAGATCCACTATGGACTGGACTCTCACACTATTATGTTAGATCCACTATGGACTGGACTCTCGCAATATTATGCTAGATCCACTATGGACTGGACTCTCACATTATTATGTTAGATCCACTGTAGACTGGACTCTCACTATTATGTTAGATCCACTATGGACTGGACTCTCACACTATTAACTAGATCCACTTGACATCCGTTGCACATCTGCGGTCCCCTCCAAAGTTTCTCGTTGTTACCATTGGTTTGAGTTTTTTCTTGCCCTGATGTGGGATCTGAGCCCAGGCTGTCGACACTCGTGATTAAGGGCTGTATAAATAAACTTTGATTGATTAATATTTATCTTTTGTTATTATTAATTTTTCACTCCTTGACCACACATCCCTGGAGTGAGACCTGAACTGTGACATAAACAGAACGGTCGACATAACCTTTTTCAACAGTTCCGTTCAATAAAACAAAGTGTGTGTGTATTCTAACTGTCAGAATGATTCACAAGCACGACTACTTGAGCGGTGCAAGAGTCTGTTCAGTTGACAAATTGCGCACTCTATCTGAAAATGTAACACTTTGTGACATATTTCATCTGATCGTTATGTTTTTTAGAAAGTCTATTTCCCACTGGAGAGGCCATTACCATTTTTCATGTTCTGTTATCAGGGCTTCAGGGAGGTGTTCGCTATGTTTTTCACAGGGGTGCTATTCCTTACAAAATGAGATAAGCAGCTTCCATGACCTCATTTTATGTGCTGTGTGTCTCGATTACTTTGTATCTGACTGACGTTACCAACACAGTTTGTTCCAGAATGCATGGAAATAAAATACTATATTCACATAACTAAACAGCCATCAGAAAAGTAGGTCTACAGTCCAGTACACGAAGGATTCTTAACCTTTTTCAATCAGTCAATCAATCCTCATATTGTCATTGTCATAATACAAATTATACATCGGTCACGTGACTTTTAGAAAGTCACGTGACCGATCATGAGCTGTTTTGGTCACTTGACCGATACGCGAACTGTGTCGCACTGACGCCTCCTCTGTGCCCTGTGAGCGTGTCTTTTCTACAGCCGGAGAAGTAATAACTAAGAAGAGAAATCGTCTAAAATTTAATACATCGGAAAAACTGTTTTTTTTTAAATAAAAATGTGTAAAAAAAATAAAATAAAAAAAATTCCCAGTCCACAAGCATCCACAACACGTTCTCTTAGATTTCCATGTTATGATACATGTTCACATTATTTATTGACTGTATCTAAAAAAGATAAAAATATATTTTTATTTAAATGAAGATATGAAATAATCTTAAATGAAATACAATGACTCGGTTTATATTATTGTATATACTAGGGCAGGGGTCACCAACGCGGTGCCCGCGGGCACCAGGTAGCCCGTAAGGACCAGATCAGTCGCCCGCTGGCCTGTTCTAAAAATAGCTCAAAGAGCAGCACTTACCAGTGAGCTGCCTCTATTTTTTAAATTTTATTTATTTACTAGCAAGCTGGTCTCGCTTTGCTCGACAAAACGAAAAAGAAAGAGAAAACTCAAATAGAATTTGAAAATCCAAGAAAATATTTTAAAGACTTGGTCTTCACTTGTTTAAATAAATTCATTTATTTTTTTACTTTGCTTCTTATTACTTTTAGAAATACAATTTTAGAGAAAAAATACAACCTTAAAAATGATTTTAGGATTTTTAAACACATATACCTTTTTACCTTTTAAATTTCTTCCTCTTCTTTCCTGACAATTTAAATCAATGTTCAAGTAAATTTTTCTTTTTTATTGTATAGAATAATAAATATTTTAGCTTCTGTTTTTTCGGCGAAGAATATTTGTGAAATATTTCTTCAAACTTATGATTAAAATAAAAAAAAAATGATTCTGGTAAATCTAGAAAATCTGTAGAATCAAATTTAAATCTTATTTCAAAGTCTTTTGAATTTCTTTTAACATTTTTGTTCTGGAAAATCTAGAAGAAATACTGATTTGTCTTTGTTAGAAATATAGCTTGGTCCAATTTGTTAAATATTCTAACAAAGTGCAGATTGGATTTTAACCCATTTAAAACATGTCATCAAAATTCTAAAATTAATCTTAATCAGGAAAAATTACTAATGATGTTCCATAAATTCTTTTTTTAATTTTTTCAAAAAGATTCAAATTAGCTAGTTTTTCTCTTCTTTTTTTCGGTTGAATTTTAAAGAGTCGAAATTGAAGATAAACTATGTTTAAAAATTTTATTTTAATTTTTTTTCGTGTTTTCTCCTCTTTTAAACCGTTCAATTAAGTGTTTTTTTTTTTAATCATTTATTCTCTACAAAAAAACCTTCCGTAAAAGGAAAAAAAAATGTACGACGGAATGACAGACAGAAATACCCATTTTTTTTATATATATAGATTTATTTATTTACCGTATTTCTCGGACTATAAGTCGCAGTTTTTTTTCCAGTGCGACTTATATGTTTTTTCCTTCTTTATTATGCATTTTCGGCAGGTGCGACTTATACTCCGGTGCGACTTATACTCCGAAAAATACGGTAGCTATTCTTGTTTAAATCACACTTACATGCATACTTGCCAACCCTCCCGAATTTTCCGGGAGACTCCCGAAATTCAGCACCTCTCCCAAAAACCTCCCGGGACAAATATTCTCCCGAAAATCTCTCGATTTTCAGCAGGAGCTGGAGGCCACGCCATGCCACTCCATGCGGACCTGAGTGAGGACAGTCTTTTTTCATGACAGGAGGACAACTGGGTGACAAGAAATAAATCATCCAGACTAGAGATAAATTGTATTATTATGTTTATCTTACCTACAAATAAATATATTTATTAATTTAAAAAAAAAAACTAAATACATTTTTACTATATTTTGCTAAAAACATAGAAATGAATTTTATTTTTATTTGTATTTTTTCTGACTCCTTATTACATCCAGGCATTAGAATTATACATTAAAATAAACATATTTGAAATAATTAATTTTAAATTATCATAATAATTCATTTAAAATGACCATATTTAATTATTAAAATAATTGCTAGTTTATCAACAACTTTAGCATTTTATTCATTACATTTTTGAAGTTCTCAGAAGCCAAGTTATGTTATATTCCTTAATATTTATTTATGCAAGTTTGAAGTATCAATTATCTAAACACAGTTTTGTTTGCATATTTTCAGGATGTATATATATATATATATATATATATATATACAGTATATATATATATATATACACATATATATATATATATATATATATATATATATATATATATATATATATATATATACAGTATATATATACAGTATATATATATATTTATATATATATGTATGAAATACTTGACTTGGTGAATTCTAGCTGTCAATATACTCCTCCCCTCTTAACCACGCCCTCAACCACGCCCTGCCCCACCCCTGACCACGCCCCCACCCCCCACCTCCCGAAATCGGAGGTCTCAAGGTTGGCAAGTATGCTTACATGTAACTTACAATATATTTATTTATTTAAGTGTGTATCAAACTGGTAGCCCTTCGCATTAATCAGTACCCAAGAAGTAGTTTTTGGTTTCAAAAAGGTTGGTGACCCCTGTACTAGGGCATAAAATCAGTGTCAGTTGAGTCGGTCCATAGGTTGCCTGTAGGGATTTTTAATGTCCAGCAGATGTCAGTATTTAGTGACACAGTATCGACACAGTATCAATACAGTTTTGCAATGTGTCGAAACGCTTCATGACAACTCATCAACCCATCACTAGTTGACAGTGCTAAATGACTAAAATTACATCTCGTCGAACCTGAACACCACGCAAGCTTCCTTTATGTTTTCTGTTTGTGATCTTCAGTAAAAAAAAAAAAAAAAAAAAAGCACTTGGCTTAGTGTGAGACCATCGCCTCCCAGTAGGGGGCAGCACTCCACCACTATTGGCGCGCTTGTTGTATTCACCACCGGAGAAGAAGAAGCAGTTTATGGCAGCCATTGCCGATATTGCACATTTAGCCCAGTTATTGTTTTTAGCTGAATTTAAAAACAAAAATCACTTCTCACTTCTTCGGAGGCAACAGACTCTGGGGGGTTTGTTTGGCTTACAGACCGATTCATGTAAGTGTGTACTTCCGCCTCAGTTAAAAAATTGCCGGCCATTTATAAAAACAAGACGAAGAAGAAGTGGCTATTGTCTGCGCAAAGGGAAAGTAGTTCAACTTGGGACATGCCGACGCCGTGTCACTTCAACCCGCTAGCGACATATATAACCATTTAGTCTGTTTATGTAGCAAAGTGTGGGGAACAAATGTGCTAGAATGCTAAATACATTCACACGTGTGCTAAATGTCATGCACCCATCATCGGACACGTCCACGTACGAGCCCTCCCGCCGGCAAACTTCTCGCCACACCGGCCGGGCCCTGACGTCATCGTGTCGTAGTGACCAAGAGCGACTCTTTCTGCTAGTTTGTCACCCCAAAACGTCTCCCTGAACAAAGTCAAAATGTGGTAGCCAACAGGACGAGCGTAACCCGTCCGAAAAGCTAACGTCACACCCCCTCCCCCTCTTTCTCGGCTTTTTAATGCTGTAATTTGCTCCAAATGTGGGGTGAAATGATGCGTGTAATGTTCCAAACATTGGGTAGGCGTTTTTTTATTCCCTACGCTATACGTAACAATAATTACACGTTGTTTCCCGCCTCGCTAGCTAACTAGCAAGATGCCATTAGCCTCAATGTAACACTTCCGGTGTGTGTATATGACGTCACCATTACACAGGGGGGGAGTGCTAGCCATGAAAGGAAAGAGAAAGAAGTCAGCAGGATGAAAGTGACTGTTGTTGGGTGAAGTGAAATAGAAGGCTCTCTTCCAGCGATGAATAAAAAGCCTGATTTTGTTTTGCTGTGTTTTCTCCTCTCAGGCACTGACAGCCAGCGGCGGGTCGCAGAGAACGCCGTCATGTCCGGAGTGCGCCTGGACAGGATGAGTCGCTCGCAAGAGATCGAGAAAGGTCTGAAGTTTATAGAGTGAGTATCCAACATAATGTGCTTCACAGTCGGTGTTTGATGCCATCTTTTGATTGATTGATTGATATTTTTATTAGTACCGTGTTTTTCGGAGTATAAGTCGCTCCGGAGTATAAGTCGCACCGGGCCGAAAATGCATAATAAAGAAGGGAAAAAACATATATAAGTCGCACTGGAGTATAAGTCGCATTTTTGGGGGGAATTTATTTGATAAAACCCAACACCAAGAGTAGAAAGGCAATTTAAAATAAATAAAGAATAGTGAACAACAGGCTGAATAAGTGCATACCTGCCAACTACTCCGGTTTTCCCGTAATTAGTACGTTTTTCATCAACCTACGGTTACGGTTGCAGTGATAAAAAATATGTTTTTTCATTAATTAAAAAAAAACATTTTTTAAAAAGTTTTATTCACGAAATCGCGTAACAACAATGACAATCGACACTGCTTCCCGTAACTTCCTATCGAGCCATTCCGAATGCCATGTGCGAGGCTATTTATAGCACCGCTGCCAAGCACGAGGCACCAGTTGCCATTGTTTCCAAACGAGCGAATGATCATGGAATCAGCCGGAGAAAAATCGCAAACGAGTCTTAAACCGAAAAGAAAACTGCAGTCATTCCGTGAAGAATATTCAAAAGCCTATCCGGGAATAATTATCCGTTCCAAAAAGGGTGAAAACTACGCGAATTGCACCTTGTGCAGACAAGATTTTTCGATCGGACACGAAGGAATTAGCGATGTAAAAGACCACGTTGGGACAAAAAAACACAAGTCTAATGCTATTGAATTACATTTTAATGAAGTAAACTTATCATAAAGTTACCATATCATTTTTGCGGTATGATCAATCTGATAGAATACATTTGGATTTTAGCCACAAAAAGGTAATGACACCAATGTTATCTATTGGAATTGTTTAGTACTGTTATACTGTTAAAAGTGTTTATACTATTTATGCTTTCAAGTCCAAGTTGAAGAAATCTTGTTAAATGTTGACAGCATAACTACCAAAATACAGAAGTATGTCCTTAATATTTTTGCAGTGCTATTTCTGTTGAAAAGTTAAAATGATTACATTAGAGATGTGATGTGCCACTTTTCAAGTGTCTGATGGCTTAAATTAATTGTCATGAATTTTTCATATTTTGAATTCTTTTGAAAGGCTTACAAAAAAACTACATTTGAATTGTAATTCCATGCTATTGACAGGACTATTAATTTTAATGAAGTTAGCTTACCATGTTTACAGTATGATAATTGTGATAGAAATGTGAATTTTAGGCACAGCATATTTTTTACAATTGAACAAGGCAGTAGATTATACAAGCTTGGACAGAAAGTTAATAATGACACCAATTTTTTTTTTTATGGAATTGTTTAGTACTGTTTTACCATTTGTTTACTGTAAAAAGTGTTTATACTGTTTATACTTTCAATTAACAAATTGAAGTCTTGTGAAAGGTTGACAGGATAACTGGCATTAACTGTCAAAATAATTTCAAACTATTGAAGTTAGCTTACAGAATAAACATGTCAATCAACCCATATGATTTTTGCTGTAATATTTTTGTTTTGAAAAGTCACTGTGACTGATAGAAAAGTGATGGTTTTAGCAACATTTTAACCTGTCGGAACCCCCCACCAGTACTTTGTCCTGGACCTACCGGGGCCTGCGGCCCCTGGACCCTGGCTACTAGGTTTTTCTGATTTCAAAAGTTGGCAGGTATGTAAGTGTACGTTATATGAGGCATAAATAACCAACTGAGAACATACCTGGTATGTTAACGTAACATATTATGGTAAGAGTCATTTAAATAACTATAACATATAGAACAGGGGTCACCAACCTTTTTGAAACCAAGAGCTACTTCTTGGGTACTGATTAATCCGAAGGGCTACCAGTTTGATACACACTTAAATAAATAAATATTTTGTCATTTGTAAGTTACATGTAAGTGTGATTTTAAACAAGAATAGCTAAATAAATAAATGTATATATATAAAAAAATGGGTATTTCTGTCTGGCATTCCGTCGTGCATTTTTTTTTCCTTTTACGGAAGGTTTTTTGTAGAGAATAAATGATGAAAAAAACACTTAATTGAACGGTTTAAAAGAGGAGAAAACACGAAAAAAATTAAAATGTAATTTTGAAACATAGTTTATCTTCAATTTCGACTCTTTAAAATTCAAAATTCAACCGAAAAAAAGAAGAGAAAAACTAGCTAATTTGAATCTTTTTGAAAAAAGAAAAAAAAGAATTTATGGAACATCATTAGTCATTTTTCCTGATTAAGATTCATTATAGAATTTTGATGACATGTTTTAAATTGGTTAAAATCCAATCTGCACTTTGTTAGAATATATAACAAATTGGACCAAGCTATATTTCTAACAACGACAAATCAGTATTTCTTCTAGATTTTCCAGAACAAAAATGTTAAAAGAAATTCAAAAGACTTTGAAATAAGATTTGCCAGAATAAATTTTTTGAATTTTAATCATAGTAAGTTTGAAGAAATATTTCACAAATATTCTTCGTCGAAAAAACAGAAGCTAAAATATGTATTATTCTTTACAATAAAAAAAAATTTTTTTTACTTGAACATTTATTTAAATTGTCAGGAAAGAAGAGGAAGACATTTAAAAGGTAAAATGGTACCGGTATATGTGTTTAAAAATCCTAAAATCATTTTTAAGGTTGTATTTTTTTTCTAAAATTGTATTTCTAAAAGTAATAAGAAGCAAAGTAAAAACAATAAATGAATTTATTTAAACAAGTGTAGACCAAGTCTTTAAAATATTTTCTTGGATTTTCAAATTCTATTTGAGTTTTGTCTCTCTTAAAATTAAAAATGTTTACCAGCTTGCTAGTAAATAAATACAATTTAAAAAATAGAGGCAGCTCACTGGTAAGTGCTGCTCTTTGAGCTATTTTTAGAACAGGCCAGCGGGCGACTGATCTGGTCCTTACGGGCTACCTGGTGCCCGCGGGCACCGCGTTGGTGACCCCTGATATAGAACATGCTATACGTTTACCAAACAATCTGTCACTCCTAATCGCTAAATCCCATGAAATCTTATACGTCTAGTCTCTTACGTGAATGAGCTAAATAATGTTATTTGATATTTTACGGTAATGTGTTAATAATTTCACACATAAGTCGCTCCTGAGTTTAAGTCGCACCCCTGGCCAAACTATGACAAAAACTGCGACTTATAGTCCGAAAAATACGGTAGATTGCACAGTACAGTACATATTCCGTACAATTGACCACTAAATGGTAACACCCAAATACGTTTTTCAACTTGTTTAAGTCGGGGGTCCTCGTAAATCAATTCATGGTACAAATATATACTATCAGCAAATTACAGTCATCACACAAGTTAATCATAGAGTATATTAGGGGTGTAACGGTACACAAACATTTCGGTTCGGTACGTACCCCAGTTTAGAGGTCACGGTTCAGTTCATTTTCGGTACAGTAAGAAAACAACAAAATATACATTTTTTGGTTATTTATTTACCAAATTTGTAAACAATGGCTTTATCCTTTTTAGCATTGGGAACACTATAATAATTCTGCCCACGTTAATCAACATTAAACTGCCTCAAGTTGTTGCTCAGATTAAATAAAATTACAAAACTTTTCTTCTACTTATAAAAAATGCAACATTAAACCGTTTCAAGTCAACTCATCATGCTTAATTTATTGCAGCATTTGTGAAGCCTGTAGTAGATTTATTATGTAAATGTTATATTTTTATCAACATGTGATAGCAGCGACCTTGCCATTCAAACTAGGCTGCTGCATTTTAAATGATTAATGTAATTATAGCTGGAAAAAATGATACAATAGCAATAGTAGAGACTATTCATCCCTGAACACCATGGAGTTCATGTTGGCTTAATGATGCACTTACATTATTATATTTATGTTTGGTTGATATCAGCACTTCAGTCATCAACAATTGCATCATCAGAGAAATGGACATTGAAACAGTGTAGGTCTGACTTGGTAGGATATGTACAGCGAGCAGTGAACATAGTGAGCTCAGAAAGCATAAGAACAAGTATATACATTTGATTATTTACAATCCGGGGAGGTGGGATGTGGTGGGGGGGAGGGTGTTAGTCAAGGGTTGTAGTTGCCTGGAGGTGTTCTTTTAGTGCGGTTTTGAAGGAGGATAGAGATGCCCTTTCTTTTACACCTATTGGGAGTGCATTCCATATTGATGTGGCATAAAATGAGAATGAGTTAAGACCTTTGTTAGATCGGAATCTGGGTTTAACATGGTTTCCGGAGCTCCCCCTGGTGTTGTGGTTATGGCGGTCATTTACGGTCTGGAAGTAGTTTGACATGTACTTCGGTATCAGTGAGGTGTAGTGGATTTTATAGACTAGGCTCAGTGCAAGTTGTTTTACTCTGTCCTCCACCCTGAGCCAGCCCACTTTGGAGAAGTGGGTAGGAGTGAGGTGTGATCTGGGGTGGAGGTCTAGAAGTAACCTGACTAGCTTGTTCTGGGTTGTTTGGAGTCTAGATTTGAGGGTTTTGGAGGTGCTGCGGTACCATCTAAATGTGCCCAAGGCAACAGGTTCTGCTGGCGTATAAGCTAGGCTCAGGCAATATGGCCTAAATATTTTTAAAAATTCGCCAAAATTTGATTCGATTTTTTCCCCCCGAGATTTTCCATAATTTTCGACGAAACCAACCATCCGTCCATCCATTTATTTTCTACCGCTTGTTCCTTTTGGCAGGGTACACCCTGGACAAGTCGCCGCCTCATCAAAAGGACAACACAGATAGACAAGCATTCACACTCATTCATAATGATTAAAAATGACGGATGATGCAAAACAATCTTTTCTTCTTTTTTTTAATATCAAAAACTACCGTACTACCGTATTTCTCGGATTATAAGTCGCAGTTTTTTTTCATAGTTTGGCCGGGGGTGCGACTTATACTCTGGAGCGACTTATGTGTGAAATTATTAACACATTAGCGTAAAATATCAAATAATATTATTTATCTCATTCACGTAAGAGACTAGACGTATAAGATTTCATGGGATTTAGCGATTAGGAGTGACAGATTGTTTGGTAAACGTATAGCATGTTCTATATATTATAGTTATTTGAATGACTCTTACCATAATAATAATAATAATAACTGGGATTTATATAGCGCTTTTCTAAGTACCTAAAGTCGCTTTACATGTAGAACTCATCATTCACACCTGGTGGTGGTAAGCTACTTTCATAGCCACAGCTGCCCTGGGGTAGACTGACGGAAGCGTGGCTGCAATTTGCGCCAACGGTACCTCCGACCACCACCTATCATTCATCATTCAATTCACCGGTGTGAGTGGCACCGGGGGCAAAGGGTGAAGTGTCCCGCCCAAGGACACAACGGCAGCGATTTTTGGATGGTAAGAGGCGGGGAGCGAACCTGCAACCCTCAGGTTTCTGGCACGGTTGCTCTACCCACTACGCCATGCCGCCCCCATAATATGTTACGTTAACATACCAGGCACGTTCTCAGTTGCTTATTTATGCCTCATATAACGTACACTTATTCAGCCTGTTGTTCACTATTCTTTATTTATTTTAAATTGTCTTTCAAATGTCTATTCTTGGTGTTGGATTTTATCAAATAAATTTCCCCCAAAAATGCGACTTATACTCTAGTGTGACTTATATATGTTTTTTTCCTTCTTTATTATGCATTTTCGGCCGATGCGACTTATAATCCGAAAAATACGGTAGTTTGAAATGACACTGCATGCACTGCATCTTCCATCCATCCATCCATTTTCTACCGCTTGTCCCTTTTGGGGTCGTGGGGGGTGCTGGAGCCTATCTCAGCTGCATTCGGGCAGAAGGCGGTGTACACCCTGGACAAGTCGCCACCTCATCGCAGGGCCAACACAGATAGACAGACAACATTCACACACTAGGGCCAATTTGGTGTTGCCAATCAACCTATCCCCAGGTGCATGTCTTTGGAGGTGGGAGGGAACCCACGCAGTCACGGGGAGAACATGCAAACTCCACACAGAAAGATCCCGAGCCCTTAGCAATTTTTTTTTTATTAAGCGGGTTCTTTCTCCAACAGATATGATTTGCATGTTCTCCCCGTGACTGCGTGGGTTCCCTCCGGGTACTCCGGCTTCCTCCCACCTCCAAAGATATGCACCTGGGGATAGGTTGATTGTCAACACTAAATTGTCCCTAGTGTGTGAATGTTGTTTGTCTTATCTGTGTTGGCCCTGTGATGAGGTGGCGACTTGTCCAGGGTGTACACCGCCTTCCGCCCGAATGCAGCTGAGATAGGCTCCAGCACCCCCCGCGACCTCGAAAGGGACACGCGGTAGAAAATGGATGGATGGATGGCTGGATGGATGATTTGGACCAGACCGCTTCTATGGTAGCTACCTCGCTTTGTTTATAATGTATACCGTATTTTCCGCACTATAAGGCGCACCTAAAAACCACAAATTTTCTCAAAAGCTGACAGTGCGCCTTATAACCCGGTGCGCTTTATATATGGATAAATATTAAGATTCATTTTCATAAAGTTTCGGTCTCGCAACTTCGGTAAACAGCCGCCATCTTTTTTCCCCGTAGAAGAAGCGCGCGGTGCATGCTGGGATATGTGACGTTTCATTTCCATTTGTGTGTTTATGTAAAGACCCCAAAATGGCTCCTATTAAGTGTGTTGTCTGTCTAATTATAAATAATGCAGACGAGGCGTGTTAACTGAGTTCTCAACGTTTACTCACAGCGTGCTCATAACCACATTCTAACTCCCAGCATACAACAACGCTTCTCAGGGCTACCACGCATGCTCGTCACTATCGTTGCATGCTGGGTAGTGTAGTTGTTATATTTGCTAGCTCATAACATCACATTAAGAGACACGCTTACGCGCTTAATTCAATACTCGCCGTCATTCCGGGTGGATTGACAAAAGACCTCCAGCCGCTAGATATTGGTGTCAACAGGGCATTCGAAGCTAGACTGCTAACTGCGTGGGAACAGTGGATGACAGAAGGCGAACACACGTGACGTTCACCAAGACAGGGAGACAGGGAGACAGCGCCAGACGACATTTTGGATCCCACAATCGCCCAACTTTTCAATTCGGACAACGAAGGAGAATAATTCGAGGGATTTATGAATGAAGAATAACTTCAGAAAGTGAGCGTTATGTTTATTTTGTGTGTTGTGACATTAACGTTCGAGCAACATTATGTTGCTATTGCTCTGCACTATTTTGAACTTTACTATGTTTGTGATTGCACATTTGCGTACATTTTGGGAGTGAACAGAGTTGTTAGAACGCTGGTTTTTAATATATTATTAAAGTTTGACTGACCTATCTGACTGTTTTTTTTGACATTCCTTTAGCGCAGTTAGATGCGGCTTACAACACCGGGCGGCTTATAGGTGGACAAAGTTTTGAAATATGCCGTTCATTGAAGGCGCGGCTTTTAACCCAGGGCGCCTTATGGTGCGGAAAATACGGTATTTTCTGCAGGAGCTACTCTTTTTTTTTTTTTTTTTTTTTTTTTTTTTTCTCTCTGCTGTCCTTTTTTTTGCTGCAGCTGTTACATATACCGTATTTTTCGGAGTATAAGTCGCACCAGCGTATAAGTCGCACCTTCTGAAAATGCATAACAAAGAAGGAAAAAAACATATATAAGTCGCACAGGAGCCCGGCCAAACTATCAAAAAAAACTGCGACTTATAGTCCGAAAAATACGGTACTGTAATATTGTACATGATGATTGGGATTTGTTATATTGTATATAT
Organism: Nerophis lumbriciformis; assembly: GCF_033978685.3. Classification (NCBI taxonomy): domain Eukaryota; kingdom Metazoa; phylum Chordata; class Actinopteri; order Syngnathiformes; family Syngnathidae; genus Nerophis; species Nerophis lumbriciformis. The sequence goes on along the minus strand of NC_084571.2, from coordinate 33,361,149 downwards.
TATATACTGTATATATAATACGTAAATATTACATATATGTTACATTTATATTGCTACTATAGTACATTTTTTGTCTATACCTTTTGTTTTAGCCCTCTTTTTGTGCCCTTTTGTGCATTATCCTTTCCATCCTTTGTAACTGTCTGTCTAAAATAATTTTTCAAAAACTAAGATTATTGTAGCTGTTGTAGCTCATTTTGGCATATTTACTATGATGCTTTTGCTCATATATGGAACAATATGCATTGTCCTAATTTAATAAAATGATTCAATATAGAGCTGCCAATGGAAGGCAAAACTTTTGTCTTAATACTTATGTAAACAAAAATGTAGCATATTATTGCATGCAAATGAAAACAACTCCTTTTTAAAGGGTGGATAAAAAGAGGCTTTTACAACTGTATCATGAGCACACCACATCTTTAGCTACGTGCCGAGTTACCACTTTAGAGATCGTTTTCTATTGTGCATCTTTTTCATCAGACATGGATGGTACTTTGTGTAAATGATTCTACCCGAGTAAGCAAATTTTTAGCGCAGGTTTTTTGTTGGTTGTTACGGTATTGTTCGCCTCGTAAAAAGTTGCATTTCCCGCACTCGGCTCAACGCTTTGATATCAGATGCTGGAATAAGTTTGTTGTTCTGCTGTCTTTTTTAAACAAACATTGCAGTGTGCAGTCACGTCTTTTGCTGAAAAGCTAAACCACTGTCAACACTTTTCTTTTCCTTGAAACTCTTCCTGTTGCCTGAAGACATGGCCCGTGACTCTGAGAATGAGCAGGATAGAAAAGGGATTGCTGGATGAATACCATTATCAGCCGGGAATAATTATTAGGAGCTGGTACAAATCCTGTGTGACAACAATCTGACTTTGTTAAGATAATACTATACCCACTGCTGCGGTATTACCTGAACAATAAACCTACTATGTTTGTGGTAATGTGGAACTACACTGCATCACTCTCAAAGCTGTTTTTTTAATCGATTAAAAAAGCTATTTTTTTAATGTTATTGGATTTATCAGTATCATAATTCCTCATATATTACTGGTGTTTATATAGGGCGGTGTGGCTCAGATGGTGCAGCGGCCGTCCAGGAACTCTAGCAGGCCGCTTGATTGTGACATGTTTTGACATAACACCTGGTGGTCAGGTGCTCGTGTGTGTTGCGTCACACCTGGTGGTCATGTGCTATTGTGCGAGTGCACAACTGGTGGTCAGGTGCTAGTGTGTGTGACGTCACACCTGGTGGTCAGGTGCTAGTGTGTGTGACGTCACACCTGTTGGTCACGTGCTATTGTTTGCGACTGCACAACTGGTGGTCAGGTGCTCGTGTGTGTTGCGTCACACCTGGTGGTCACGTGCTAGCGTGTGTGACGTCACACCTGGTGGTCACTTGCTATTGTGTGTGATGTAACAACTGGTGGTCAGGCGCTAGTGTGTGTGATGTAACAACTGGTGGTCAGCTGCTTGAGTGTGTGTGATGGCACACCTGGTGGTCAGACTTCACACTTGACACCTCATTGGCTGGTTCTGAGACAGGCTCGATAGCTTCAGCCATACCGTATTTTCAGGACTATAAGGCGCACTTAAAATACTTTAATTTTCTCAAAAAGCGACTGCGCCTTATAACCCGGTGCGCCTAATGTACGGAATAATTCTGGTTGTGCTTACCGACCTCGAAGCTATTTTATTTGAAACATGGTGTAACGATAACTGTGACCAGTAGATGACAGTCACACATAAGAGAAACATGAACAATAACAACCTCTGATAGCTCAGTTACAGCTCATTTTATTGTATTCTGTGTTTTATGTTGCACGATTGCGCCAAGTAAAATTCCTAGTTTGTGAACCCGTTCTCAAACAATGGCAATTAAAAACTCTTCTGATTCCGATTATTCTGATACTGTAGACTGCAAGATGACATGAATAAACAACACCAAAACTTTAAATGTCCCATTGAGAATATAGACATTACACACGGCGCTCAAAAATCTGTCAAAATGTTTTAGTACGACTTAGGTAAGCTAAGAAGCCGCGCCGCTTGATGGATTGTCGGAGCATTATGGCTACCGTAGTCAGACGTACTGTGCTTCAACATACGAGTATTATTATGGTGTGGGTATAGGGACTGCAAAATGGCACCTATTAGCAGACATATTACCTGGCGTGTTTCGCAAAATTAATCAAAATCAACTTTTCTTACCTTCTGGTACCTGCTGATGTGTATTTTGGATCTGCATAAGTCCTGAAAATGTGCGCCCGTCTGCCATTGTAGTCCGTGCCGACACAGTTGTTGATAAGCTTCTTCTTTTTCTCTATCTTCTTGTTATGGGACATTCAGCCTCCGCTGTTGCCATTTCTAATATAAAGTAGCGTGAAGTTCTAACTTATATTGTGATATCGTGATAAAAACACTAATTAACCTCCATAATTGCAAGGTCAAGCTTGTCACTTCAATCATTGATTGGTTCCCTCATAGTTATTAGTAGTGTGTATGTGTTTTTTGGTACATGTGTCATGTGATGTTGCCTCTTTCTGTTTGATAGCAAGTTCATTTTTGTGTTAAGTGCTGGTTGTTGCTTTAATTAGTAAAATATTTCCCGCATTGAACTTGCTGTGCGTCTGACGCTGACATGTTTACATAAAACCCACATCAAAAGTAGCGTCTCACGTTACACCAAAACACCGATCATCATACATGGTACTTTGTGTCAATGATTCCACCGCAGTGAGCTGCTTTTTAGCGGCAGTTTGCTTGTTGTTACGGTCTTGTTTGCCTGGTAAAGAGTTTCATTAACCTGCACTCCACCGCAGGTTTCGGTTTGAGATGCAGGAGTAAGTTTGTCGTGCTGCTTTCTTTTTTTGAATAAACTTTGCCGTGTGCAGTAATTTGTTTCACGCCTGTAGCAGCAAAACCAAAATACTGACAACTAGAGATGTCCGATAATATCGGACTGCCAAAATTATCGGCCGATAAATGCTTTAAAATGTAATATTGGAAGTTATCGGTATCGGTTTCAAAATTATCAGTATCAGTTTCAAAAAGTAAAATGTATGACTTTTTAAAGCGCCGCTGTGTACACGGACGTAGGGAGAAGTACAGAGCGCCAATAAACCTTAAAGGCACTGCCTTTGCGTGGCGGCCCAGTCACATAATATCTACGGCTTTTCACACACACAAGTGAATGCAAGCCATACAGGTCACACTGAGGGTGGCCGTATAAACAACTTTAACACTGTTACAAATATGCGCCACACTGTGAACCCACACCAAACAAGAATGACAAACACATTTCGGGAGAACATCCGCACCGTAACACAACATAAACACAACAGAACAAATACCCAGAACCCCTTGCAGCACTAACTGCAACCCCCCCCCCCCCCCCCACACCTTGTTATATTGTTTAATGCATCCAGCGGGGCATCACAACAAAATTAAGCATAATAATATGTTAATTCCACGACTGTATATATCGGTATCGGTAATTAAGAGATGGACAATATCGGATATCGGCAAAAAGCCATTATCGAACATCTCTAGTTACGGATGTTCCTCGGGGGGAAAAAAGTGTGCCACAGCCAGAGAAGAATTTAGTGTTTGTTATTATTTTAAATAGTCTGCAACGAAAACATGACAACACTATAAACTATAAAGCCAAGATTAGAAGTGCTAGTCATCAGTGATTCTTCTGGTTCGGCAGCCAATACCAGCCACGTGCAGAAAATCTCTCACCTTAAACGTACACGCATGATAATGGCGAAACCTTTTTAGAATATGATGTAGGGATGTCCCGATCCGATATTTGGATCGGATCGGCTGCCGATATTTGCCAAAAATTGCGTAGCGGCAAGGCATTGGAAAATGCCGATCCAGATCCAATTTTAAAAAATAAAAAAAACTCCGGTCCGTGTTTTCCAACGCACCGATTTAAATAATACATTCCACTTTTCTGCTGCTCCGTAATTTCCGTTCCGCATTTTCCAGCACACATTCAAGGCTAAGGCAAAATATCGAGATATATATTGTGTATCGCAATATGGCCTTAAAATATCGCAATATTAAAAAAAGGCCATATAGCCCAGCCCTAGTTCAATGATGCCATTTCTGTTTGTCATGTATAATTTTGTCTATTTTGTGTTTATCCTTGAATAAACAAGTCAGTTTGTTGTTACCAACCATTGTGTATTATTCAAACTCCCCTAATTCAGCTGGCTAGTTGTTATCAAGAGTTCTAAAACCCTTTTCAACATGACTCTGACAACTAAGTAGGCTAAATAACTTTAAACTTTAATACATGCTCGGATAGGCCAGTATCGGTCAGTATCGGTATCGGATCGGAATTGCAAAAACAATATCGGTATCGGATCGGAAGTGCAAAAACCTGGATCGGGACATCCCTAATATGATGTACTAAATTAAAGTTAGTATTATGAATACATGTGTGTGCCGCTGATTTATCAGGGGAAATATTTATCATGTGACTATTCTTTTCCCCTGTAGATCAACCCTACCGTATCCTGGGAGTTCAGATCAATATGAGGCAAGTAATGTACATATTTCCACAATATTAAGCCTTTTTTTATGTGTTGAGTTTTTTTTTCATTAAACATGTTTGTACGGCTTTTTTTGTTTCAGGTGTTCGTTAAAGATCTGATTTGGAATCTTTTTGGGGAAGGAAATGACGTGTTTAGAGAAGGCGACTGGACAAAATCTATTGAAATGTACACTGAAGCCTTGAATGTAGCCGACTACGCCGACTCGGAGGATATCTATGTGGTGAAGGGGTTACGGGAAAAGCTTTATGCAAATAGAGCTGCCTCATACTTAAGCATTGTTCCGGTAAGTTTGTCTTGGTATGATACACCATGAGGTGGCAAATACTACTCAATGGCTCTTGTTCACTGGCCGTGAATGTTCATACTTGCCAATCAGGAAAGGCAATGAAATGGAGACTTCAAAATCTGCCTCAGCTAAATGGAATGCATTGTTATTAATTCCACTTGTTCCATTCGTGCGTTGAAGGCTAAAGGAATGTTGAGTGATTTTATTATGAATTAATTGCTTGAATTTAATTTCTAATTAATGCAAGTGTTTAAAAATGAACTCAGCTGGTCGAGTAGGTCTTAAAACTTTTATTGTGTTGTCTTGGCTATGTCTGGTTAAAAAAAAAACATTCTTATAGTAACTATTCAAAAATAATTCCCTAAATAGTGGTCGGTCTCTCCAAAAAAAATTCCACCTCATTATGAATATCTTAATATATATGAATGATACTTGAATCAAATATTTGTGGGGAAATACTTAAAGAATAGATCATAAAAATGCACCTGGGACTCTTTGCCTTGATTGAATAAACCCATAAAGCACTGTTACGTTGTTGAGGGGAACTGCACTTTTTTGGGAATTTTGTTTTTCGTTCACAATCATTATGAAAGACATGGCGGTGAATGGATTCGTTTTCATGTATTCTAAATATGAAATAAACGTAAATAAAAGTGCTTACAGCAGAGCCAATGGGAGCTCCACTATTCCGCCCATACAATCCAATAAATACCCATTTAAAAAGCGCCAACAATACTTAATTTACATTTTATGACTTGAATATTAACCAATTATTGTTAATATTGTTATTTTAAGCGCCAACGCAGACAAACTATAGCGGTGACATAATCACTTCTGTGTCTCCCTATGTTTACATCATCGGGTGGTCTGCTGTTTCCTCGCTTCCCTGCTCCCCTGTAAGTTTATTCTAGATCATAAATCAGGCATCTCACCTGGAAAGTAGATAGCTGAGCAGGGTTTCCCCTTGATTATCCCACTTCTCTGTGAGCGCTTTGAGTATATAATAATAGAAAAGTGCGATATAAAATCTAATCTATTGTTATTATTATTATTGATTGCCACTATATACGTGGCGGCGGGGGGCGCGGTCAATGACATCATATATGACATGAAAATTTTGATTTGCATATTTTCTTGAAAAAGGTTAAACAAATGTTTTATGTATATTTAAAAACAAATATTGGTGTAAGTAGTTAATAATGCCATTAATGATATTAATATTAAATTGTATTCTTACATCGAAAGAATCACAATCAGCTTTAACACAAACCATTTTACTTGTTAGACTGTGCTCTTTGTTTAATGCAGTTTTAATTGCTGCTGCTTATTTTAAAAGGTAACTCGGGCTATACTTTATTGTTGCAATTTAGTTTGCCAAATATGTAAACTGTCCTTTGAGTTAGACGTGGAAAAAAATAACTAGGTGTTTTGTTGATATTCTTTACAATAAAGTCACTGTAAAACTAACCACACTAAAGAAAGTACATTATATATACACATGAAGTGCACATACATGTAGGAATCACGTTAAATTAATAAAATAATTTGGAGTAAACCGAAAAAATCAATACAATTATGCAGGATAAAGGTTGAGCTGTAATGCCGCTAGCTTGATGCTAACTTACAATAGACTGGCTCATAGACAAGCTAACTCAAATTAGCATGTCCAATCGCAGTACACAGATAGAGAATCATTCACTCTAGCATTCATATCTATGGACAATTTACAGTCTCCAATGAAGATAACATGCATATTTTTGGAATATGAGAAGAAACTAGAGTGTCCGGAGAAAACAACACAAAACAAAACGGAGGTTTTTGTCGGTAGTAATGTCAAAAGACTTAAAGTAGTGTACACTTGATTGAACAAGAAATGCATTAATTAACTTAAAATACCTTTCTCCTCAACTTTCTCTCCTTACTTTTGCCGGGTGTTAACTCGGTTAGGTGCGCAACCAGCTGCTGACTCGTGATGCGTGTTTTTTTTTCAAAATAAAGCAACGAGGAACATTTTTATAATATTTGAGTTGTTTTTCAAGCTTATTATAGCCAACAGTACGCAAATAATAGACTATATACATTATATCCATTCATACAGTACATCCCTTAAATTTGTTTTCATTTTAAAAAAAGTTCATGACAAACAAATAAAGAAAATCTTATTTTGAAGGTGTGGTGGCAGTATTCTTGCCGTGGCGTTGCGCCATGATCGTTTACATTTAAAGAAAACCCTGGCTGAGAATATAATCTGACAAGTTGAGACACTTTGTTGGGGCGGTATGGCTCGGTTGGTAGAGTGGCTGTGCCAGCAACTTGAGGGTTCCAGGTTCGATCCCCACTTCCGCCATCCTAGTCACTGCCGTTGTGTCCTTGGGTAAGACACTTTACCCACCTGCTCCCAGTGCCACCCACACTGGTTTAAATGAAACTTAGATATTGGGTTTCACAGTGTAAAGCGCTTTGAGTCACTTGAGAAAAAGCGCTATATAAATGTAATTCACTTCACTTTGACCACGATTTAGGACCTGGAACTGGCGAGAACGACATAAAGCGCTTGTTTCAACAAACCTTGTACGTTAAAAAATTATGTTTTATTATGTTTGTTAGCTCTCATAAAGTCCACAGTGAGTAATATTCAGTAAAGAAGAAAAAAGAAGCAAACGTTGTGATGCATTTTTGGAATTAAGGCGCCACGTATGCTTAAAATGACTAAAATACGTAAATATTAAATGTTGTTATAAATGTGCCCGTTACTACATAACATATATACTTACATCATGTATATAAAACCCTAATGGGGGTGTTTGGATGTCTTTAGGGGCTCTATCGGCAGAATTGAACGACTCCCATAGCCTCTATTGTAAGCAGACTTTTGATCAAATGTATTTAATGTCCTGCATAATAATTGTCCTCAGACCTCCTCAAACCTCCTCAATTCTACCAGCACATCTTCCTATGAAGAAGCAGGGCCTGGGGAATCTGTGGTGGGCTCTCCTATTTCTGGGGCTGAGGTTGCCGAGGTAGTTAAAAAGCTCCTCGGTGGCAAGGCCCTGGGGGTGGATGAGATCCGCCCGGAGTTCCTTAAGGCTCTGGATGTTGTGGGGCTGTCTTGGTTGACAAGACTCAGCAACATCGCGTGGACATCGGGGGCGGTACCTCTGGATTGGCAGACCGGGGTGGTGGTTACTCTCTTTAAGAAGGGGAACCGGAGGGTGTGTTCCAACTATCGTGGGATCACACTCCTCAGCCTTCCCGGTAAGGTCTATTCAGGTGTACTGGAGAGGATTATACGCCGGATAGTCGAACCTCGGATTCAGGAGGAACAGTGTGGTTTTCGTCCTGGTCATGGAACTGTGGACCAGCTCTATACTCTCGGCAGGGTCCTTGAGGGTACATGGGAGTTTGCACAACCAGTCTACGTGTGCTTTGTGGACTTGGAGAAGGCATTCGACCGTGTACCCCGGGAAGTCCTGTGGGGAGTACTCAGAGAGTATGGGGTAACGGACTGTCTTATTGTGGCGGTTCGCTCCCTTTATAATCAGTGTCAGAGCTTGGTCCGCATTGCCGGCAGTAAGTCGGACCCGTTTCCAGTGAGGGTTGGACTCCGCCAGGGCTGCCCTTTGTCACCGATTCTGTTCATAACCTTTATGGACAGAATTTCTAGGCGCTGTCAGGGCGTTGAGGGTATCTGGTTTGGTGGCTGCAGGATTAGGTCTCTGCTTTTTGCAGATGATGTGGTCCTGATGGCTTCATCTGGCCAAGATCTTCAGCTCTCACTGGATCGGTTCGCAGCCGAGTGTGAAGCGACTGGGATGGGAATCAGCACCTCGAAGTCCGAGTCCATGGTTCTCGCCCGGAAAAGGGTGGAGTGCCATCTCCGGGTTGGGGAGGAGATCTTGCCCCAAGTGGAGGAGTTCAAGTACCTCGGAGTCTTGTTCACGAGTGAGGGAAGAGTGGATCGTGAGATCGACAGGCGGATCGGTGCGGCGTCTTCAGTAATGCGGACGCTGTATCGATCCATTGTGGTGAAGAAGGAGCTGAGCCGGAAGGCAAAGCTCTCGATTTACCGGTCGATCTTCATTCTCATCCTCACCTATGGTCATGAGCTTTGGGTCATGACCGAAAGGACAAGATCACGGGTACAAGCGGCCGAAATGAGTTTCCTCCGCCGGGTGGCGGGGCTCTCCCTTAGAGATAGGGTGGGAAGCTCTGTCATCCGGGGGGAGCTCAAAGTAAAGCCGCTGCTCCTCCACATCGAGAGGAGCCAGATGAGGTGGTTCGGGCATCTGGTCAGGATGCCACCTGAACGCCTCCCTAGGGAGGTGTTTAGGGCATGTCCGACCGGTAGGAGGCCACTGGGAAGACCAAGGACACGTTGGGAAGACTATCTCTCCCGGCTGGCCTGGGAACGCCTCGGGATCCCCCGGGAGGAGTTGGACGAAGTGGCTGGGGAGAGGGAAGTCTAGGCTTCCCTGCTTAGGCTGCTGCCCCCGCGACCCGACCTCGGATAAGCGGAAGAAGATGGATGGATGGATGGATAATAGTTGTGATTGATAGGCAAAATTCCCAAAAAGTGCAGTACCCTTTTAAGGGAACAATGCAAAATGTAAAATTGCATAGTTTTCTGTGTTCGTTTACGGTGTAGACACGTGACTATGGGTAATTATACTTTCTGTCCGTCACTTAATGTGTTCTCTTTATCGTACAGATTCTTTATTGAAAAAGCTGTTACGCCCTGATAACGTAAGCATAAGCATTATATTGCGCGGCATGGCAGTCCATGGGCTGTGTGAGGCCTTTTTTTTAGGCCAGAGTTGTAAATTTACTGCAAAGAACGTGTCACTGGACATGGTCTTGTCCAGAAAGCGGCAGATGTATTCATTACTTTTTTAACACGGCAACGTTAGAAGTCACAGGCAACCTACTTAAGTAAAGAGCGACCTGTTTTTCTTTCTGCAATGGCTCTTATTGCATTGATCTAGAAGGCGATAAATGCACACTCTTATCTACAACAGATAGGAGTCACTGTCTAACACTGGGGCGTTTGTTTTTCCTTTCCCAGGGACTATATGACCAAGCGTTAGAAGACTGTGAAAAGGCCCTTCAGTTGAATGATGGCAACTACAAAGCTCTGTACAGAAAAGCAAAGTCGCTAAAGGAAATGGGGAGACATCAAGAGGCCTACGACGCTGTGGCCAAATGTTCTCTAGCTGTGCCTCAGGTAAGATAAAACCTTCCAGGTGATGGAAAGAGTAAAATGAAAGAGCGCCGACGAGTCAGGCGTGAAGAAAACAGCTAAGCTTTTGACAAAACTGTTTGCTTGAAATGAAAGTGATGGTATTGGCAAAGGTCTTTTCGCTGATGACGTCCTTTTTACACTGCAAAAAGTCAGTGTTCAAAAACAACAACAAAAAATACAAAAATGAGGGGTATTTTATTTGAACTAAACAAAATTATCTGCCAATAGAACAAGAAAATTTGGCTTGTCAAAACTTTCCAAAACAAGTAAAGTTAGCTAACTTCAATGAACCCAAAAATACCTTAAAATAAGTATATTCTCACTAATAACAAGTGCACTTTTCTTGGTAGAAAAAAAAACAGACCGTTTTGTTCAATATGTTAAACAATATTCTTAAATTAAGTAAATGCTAGTGCCATTATCTTGACATAATGATATGCGCTCAGCATTACATTTCTTGAATCCAGCAAACTTATACTAAAAACTAATTTATTGTTCTTAATGGAAAGGCAACCGCTTGTTACTCTCGGGGTCTACTAGCCGCTCAGGCAAATTATATGGTCTAAAAATGCATTTTTCCATCGATAACATGACATCAGCATATATACAGCCCGGCCCCCAGCCAAAAAAAATTTCATTGTAATTTTGAAGAATTCATCTGAATGTGCATGAACTATTTCTCTTCAAAATAGTTTGAAATGTCACATGTTAAATGTTTAAATATTAACTGTCCGTTTACAGTACTGTGCCAACTGTACTACTATAAGAGTACGTATTTTCTCTTGTTTCATTGAAAATAAAACAGCAAAGTCTATTTGGCCGTCATCCGTTTAATTATGAGACAAAATTGTGTCAAAGTCATGTTTTTTTTTTTCAGGCTTGAAGTAAGAAATTTTTACTTTAAAAAAGTAGTTTTGTACTTGTGAGTGTTGATGACAGCTTTGCAACAGTTGATATTCTAGTTTTAAGCATGTTTTACTCAATATAGGTCATAAAATCTCAGCTACAAGCTGTAATATCTTACTGAGATCATTTAGGACCAAAACCCTTAAAACAAAGTAAAACACCGTAACATAAAATCTGCTTAGTGAGAAGAATTATTTCATCAGACAGAAAATAAGCAAATATCACCCTTATTTGAGATATTTAATCTTACTTAGACATCAGTTTTTGCAGTGTACTCCATCATTATGCACAATATATAAACACAGTGTCAGCTACAGTGTCATTATTAGAGGTGGGAATCATTGGGCACCTCAATTTGAACAGCTTTAATATTATATTTTATAGTCTTAATATATTGTCTATTCCTTATTCTGAACGTATTACATTTAATTTTTAATAGTGTTACTATTATGTCTCCAAGGATCCTCCTTTGGTTAGTACTGTATGCTGTATTGCGTCATTTCCAGTTTTTGGATGTTAATGCGCCCAGCATATATGTGTGTATATATATATATATATATATGTGTATATATATATATATTGAAGAATAGCTACAGTACGTCAGAGCTGTTATAGCCTGCTAAGTGAAAAAATATATAAAAGTCCCTTCTTGGCAAGCGGTCATTCTTTATTTAATTTTTGTACCTTCAAAATCAACAGAATGTCAAACACTTTGGCAACATAAACTTGCGGCTTAAAGATGTGTGTCGTCTATCTGCTCATCCATATCTATTGCTGAAAGTGTTGCCAGTCGGCTGCCGCACTGTATGGACATTATTTCTCTTGACTTATCTCAGCTGGTTACTCTGCTGTAACATTGTTCCTATTAGCCTTCTGTTGAAATGTACAAGGCCTTTAGTCTTTTCTTGTTTCACTATTTCACATTCTAGCTAGTTTAGACTCCCTCCTCCGCGTGTCCGTGCTAACCATTAAGAGAATGTTGGCTAATAGTTCTCCCATGGTTAGTTATAACCAAACATAGACTACTAATACCACATTTTAGAACCGTCTCTATTACTTTATTCAACATATGTAAATAATTGATATTTGTACATATGTCCATTATTAAAATTATGATGCGTCGTAGAATCAATAATTTTTCCTACCCAGGGTCATTTAATGTAAAGACCGCAGATAAAAACAAGGCAAAATTAAATGAAACTAGAAACAGCGCAAAACCTCCATTAAGTTTGAAAGATTTATGTTTTAAAACAATACAACATTTGCATCCATTTCAGTGTTTATCACAGGACTGAAATCTACCGTATTTTCCGCACCATAAGGCGCCCTGGGTTATAAGCCGCGCCTTCAATGAACGGCATATTTCAAAACTTTGTCCACCTATAAGCCGCCCCGTGTTGTAAGCCGCATCTAACTGCGCTAAAGGAATGTCAAAAAAACAGTCAAATAGGTCAGTCAAACTTTAATAATATATTAAAACCAGCGTGATGTGGGCGCGCATGGAATCGTACATCAACATGGACGGAGCTGCGTGAAAAAAGCCACCCGGCCTCTTCGCGTAAACTTAAACTTACCTTAACCACTCGCTCATCTTTTCTTCATCCATCCCTTCGAGTTAGCTTTTATGATGACGCCGGCTGGAAAGGTCTCTTTTGGCAAGGTCTTCCTTTTGAATATCACCATGGATGGAAGTTTCTGGCCATTAGCATGGCAAGCTAGAACCACAGTGAAGGATGACTTCTCATTCCCTGTGGTGCGAATATTCACCGTACGTGCTCCCGTTGTATCCACAGTGCGGTTCACAGGAATATCAAAAGTCAGTGGAACCTCGTCCATGTTGATAATGTTTTCTGGCCGGATCTTTTTTTCAGCTATCTTGTTTTTACAATATGCACGGAAAGTAGCCAGCTTTTCTTGAAAGTCTTTAGGCAGTTGCTGTGAAATAGTAATCCGTGTGCGGATGGAGAGATTGCGTCTTTTCATGAACCGGATCCCTGTCGCTTAGTAGGAGCCATTTTGTGGTCTTTACAGATGTAAACACACAAAGGAAATGAAACGTACGGTAATATCTTCTACGCGGGCGGGTGGTTGCTTACAGTAGAAGAAGAAGCGCTTCCTGTTCTATGGGGGCGGGTGCTTACCTTGGCGGTTGCTTGCGTAGAAGAAGAAGCACTTCCTCTTCTACGGGGAAAAAAGATGGCGGCTGTTTACCGAAGTTGCGAGACCGAAACTTTATGAAAATGAATCTTAATATTAATCCATATATAAAGCGCACCGGGTTAAAAGCCGCACTGTCAGCTTTTGAGTAAATTTGTGGTTTTTAGGTGCGGCTAATAGTGCGGAAAATACGGTATGTGTGGCGTTGGGGTTGGTGTCTGCCACAAATAAATGTATAAAACTACATTTATTGAAGTCAAAGTACATACATTTCTAGTCCCGAGTGTTCGTTCATACGGTTCTCTGTGGAAGTTATCTTTTATAATGAATAACAGGAGGAGCAATTAAAATCACCATGACTTGTCAAGCTCTGTTGTAAAATAACATGTATTCTCTCCTTTTGTTGGTTCCCCCCCAGGATCCCAGTGTTATACAGCTGACTCAGGACCTTGCCAAAATATTAGGATTGAAAATCCGTAAAGCTTATGTCAGGAGTAAGGTGCGTGTCAACACCCCATACCGTCTTGCCTCATTGGATATCTTTTTAACCCTTGTTTGGGTCTGTGGGTCCCGTTTTTATTTTTTATTAAAAGAAAAATGATGCAATTTATTTATTTTTCAAACTGAGACTCACTGACTTTGGTTCATTTTCTGTGAAGACCATACATCAGAATACATATTTAATGACCATATACCCCCCCTACACATTTCTATTACATATAAGATGTCCGGGTCCACTGGAAGTGTGGAAATTGATGTTCTGTGTACCACACACACACACACACACACACACACACACACACACACACACACACACACACACACACACACACACACACACACTCACACACAGCAGGCAGAGACAGGAGGAGGACAGAGTGTAGGTACACAGAACATCAGAGGGTCAAATGTGCGAGAAAATGAGAGCAGACAGTGTTGACACACAATGTTGCAATCTTGTGTGGGAACCGCAGGTGCAGAAACACAAAAGAAGAATCCCTGTGGGATGCAGAAACTGGCAGAGAAATTTCCATGCAACGTTCATATTGTTGTTACTCAGCCAGCGTTTGTGGGTCTGATGGACCCGTTGCATTTTGTGGCTTTTAATGCCTCACAATCAAACACCTTTATGTTAAAATACTGAACAGATGTTTATTGGGATATGGTAAGGACCCGTTGCATTTTGTGGCTTTTAATGCCTCACAATCAAACACTTTTATGTTAAAATACTGAACAGATGTTTATTGGGATAAGGTAAACATCTGTTCAGTATTTTAACATAAAAGTGTTTGATTGTGAGTCATTAAAAGCCACAAAATGCAACGACTCCATCAGACCCACAAACGCTGGCTGAGTAACAACAATATGAGCATTACACAAGGGTTAATATCTGTTATCAGAGTTGTTGTTTTTTTGTTATCAGATTTATTTGTGTGGCGTCATAATTCCTCATAACAGCCAGATAATTATCTTTCTATCATGTGCTCCTAATTTATTATTACACTTGAACTCGCATACCCTGCTGAAGTAGATATTTTATTTGATTTTTGCAGCCAGCCTTGAATGTTTTGCGTGGATCGAGTTATCAGGATGCCGCCTGTGACAAGGTATAAGAAACAATGTTCATGTTTTTAAAGAACTAATCATTTCAAGGACTTTTCCCTCTGCATTTCTTTAGGCATCGCAAAACTCCTCAGTGGAAGATATAGATATTGGTAAGTGTCAAACCACCAGAATATGTAAATATTTATTGTTGAGACTGCCACAAGATAACTCTGTTTAACAATGATAAAATGTGTGTTCCAGAAGTGCCTCCATTGGTCCCAGAAAGCAGTGTTGTTGTTCCTGGTCCGATTCAACCTCCGGTTGTCGTGCAGCCGCCGCTTAATGACACAGCAGTGGATGAGCTTCCACTCACCAACACTATCATCCCCCGTGAGCCCCCGGGCTTTGAATCACTCTCCAAGTCTGTGCCCTCATCCGCCCCCCGCCAGGTCTCCATGTTTATGAATGGCTGCCGGACTAGTAAGCCCCACTCGTTGCTCAATTCCACTGCAGACTTTGAGACGGATATTATCGGCGACGACCTGGATGACCTGCTGGACCAAGCCGGTCATAACAAATCCATGGTTAGTGAGTGGAAGCAACACTCTGCCACCTTAAACGTCCAACAACCTGTTTTCTCTCTGTTTAGGTCATGCGAACAGTGAAGGCACCCCTTTCTTTGCAAAACAGTATCGCCTCAGTCAGCTCCATGACAAACCCGTTGCTCATGCTTCCTCCCATCAACCCCTATCTGCACTCCAGCTCCGAGCAGTGCACCGTGAATCTGCCCCCCCTCTATCACCAATCAGGGTCTACTTCCTATTTCAGGATGAACCCTTTCGACACTCTATCCCAACCCTTGGACGCCCTGGATAACCTTTCCTTGTCAGACTTTAGAAACGGTATGATTGTTTTCTGTATCGTCATGCATGTGTAGCAATAAGATGACACTCACTTGTGTATTCCTTCTAATTTCCAGATTATTCTGCAAGTTCATTCATGCCACAGGTGACCGTAACACGTGCGACTGTGTGAGTTGACACATTTCTTTATTGAATGTTTTTTTTTTTCCTGACGCAGATTAGCAACACTGAAAGTCCAATGGGAATGGCTGTGGGAATGCCAGAAGTGAAGGGTCCACCCGCCACCCCGGACTTGGCAAAGAACCCCTTAACTGAAAAGCACGAATTTAAACAGGCGTGTTCAGTGTGCTACGTCAAAACAGGTGGGACGTGTGTGTGACTCGCATGAGGTGATAGTAGACAACACCTTTTTTAATCTGAATTGCGCTCTTTGTTGCCAACAGGTCCTGGCGTGTTGGACTACACGCTCCATAGCGAAGAGCACAAGTGCAAAAAGGACACTTTGCTGGGCCGAATGAATCGTTCACCCGATAAAACATGGAAGCTCATACGACCCAGACCAACAAAAACACAATATGCCGGGCCTTATTACATTTGCAAAGGTACAAGTTCTATTGGCACTTCTTTGTTAGTGGCACATACTGAACGGATGCTTAGAGAACTTGTTTGAGCCAAAGTTTATACACACTCATATTGAATTTCTGATTCCAGGATGGATGATAATTAGGGGTGTAACGGTACACAAAAATTTCGGTTCGGTACGTACCTCGGTTTAGAGGTCACGGTTCGGTTCATTTTCGGTACAGTAAGAAAACAACAAAATATACATTTTTGGGTTATTTATTTACCAAATTTGCAAAATCTTCCACCAAAAATATTTTTCTTAGTGGAATATTTGATGTGAAGTCATGGGAACCTTGGATAGGTCAAAAATTCATAATAACATTGATTTTGATTCAATATTATGTTTTGAGCAATGACAGTTTGAAAGAAAAAAAACAGCTTTGTTTTATTAGTCAACATTGCAACTTTTTCTAAATTACATTTAACCTTTAAGCTTTTTTATTTCACTTTTGTTATGTTTTTGTTTATTTTAATAGTATTTTTAGAATGTCCCGTGGGCCTTTAAAACATTAGCTGTGGGCCGCAAATGGCCTCCGGGGCACACTTTTGACACCCCTGCTGTAGATAATAAAACATTTAATCTGATAAATCTATGGATAAAAAGCAGAGCCTGGCGACGCATGCACGTTTATCATAACTCTCTCTCTCTCTCTCTCTCTCTCTGCCCCTCCCTCACCAATGCTGCTGCGCGCACAATTAGTTTTGTTTTTAACCCCTTCTTAACCCTGAACGTACATTGAAAATACACGCAACCCTAACTCAAAATGCCGGACATTTGAGGCATTTAAGAAACTCCGCCCTGACAGCTCTGCAAAAGAGGACATGTCCGGTGAAAAGAGGACGTATGGTCTATCGTAGCCCGTTAGCTGCTAGCATGCCGTGTGTTTGCCTCGGTGTGCATTGTTTACACAACGTGCGTTACGCTACTTAATATGTCCGTGTGGAAACTCGTTCGGTACACCTCCGAACCGAACTGGAACCCCCGTACCGAAACGGTTCAATACAAATACACGTACCATTACACCCCTAATGATAATACAACATACCGTATTTTTCGGATTATAAATCGCAGTTTTTTTCATAGTTTGGCTGGTGGTGCGATTTACACTCTGGAGCGACTTATGTGTGAAATTATTAACACATTACCCGTAAAATATCAAATAATATTATTTATCTCATTCACGTAAGAGACTAGACGTATATCAGCAATCGTCACACACACACACACACGTCAACCAATAAAAATTTAGCGGGGGTGGGTCATGGCAGAAGTGTATTGTGAAAAAAAAGAAGCTACCTGCTACTACTTCTGTACCTATGAAAATTGATCATTTCAACATTGGCGGTAATTTATAAAAACTGAGAAGGGCTGAACAAAAATAGCACCGAAAAGGAAATCATATACTGCAGGAAACGTATAGCATGTTCTATATGTCATAGTTATTTGAATGACTCTTACCATAATATGTTACGTTAACATACCAGGCACGTTCTCAGTTGGTTATTTATGCCTCATATAACGTACACTTATTCAGCCTGTTGTTCACTATTCTTTATTTATTTTAAATTGCCTTTCAAATGTCTATTCTTGGTGTTGGATTTTGTCAAATAAATTTCCCCCAAAAATGCGACTTATACTCCAGTGCGACTTATATATGTTTTTTTCCTTCATTATTATGCATTTTCGGCCGGTGCGATTTATACTAAGGAGCGATTTATAATCCGAAAAATACGGTACATCTCAAATTTTAATTTACAATTGTACCCTCGTTTCGTTAGTAATCCGTCAGACAAAGATCAAAATGTACAAAAAAGCGAAGCAATTTTTTTCCATAAGAAACAATGTCAATCCAAATAATCTTATCCAGACAGCCAGAATTATGAACACAAAACACTTTCCACAGAGAATAATTATAGTTTTATATGCAAAACACTAAGCGAAATGTGTATAAATGATTAATTAAATTTGTAATCATTTAACATCACTTTTACCTTTTTATTGAAGACTCTTGTTGGCGATGAGCTGAGGGAAGAGTCATGTGGATGACATTTTTGTACCTTGTTAGGGCTGGGCGATTCCGTGATTGATGGTCGTGATAGATTTCAGGTCAATCACGGTGATCAGCTGTGACCATATTAACTTGATCAAACATGGCGGGATTGATTGATTGATTGAAACTTTTATTAGTAAACTGCACAGTACATATTCCGTACAATTGACCACTAAATGGTAACACCCCAATAAGTTTTTCAACTTGTTTAAGTCGGGGTCCACGTTAATCAATTCATGGTACAAATATATACTATCAGCATAATACAGTCATCACACAAGTTAATCATCAGAGTATATACATTGAATTATTTACATTATTTACAATCCGGGGGTGGGATGTGGAGTGGGGTGGGGTGGTTAGGTTTGGTTGATATCAGCACTTCAGTCATCAACAATTATATCATCTGAGAAATGGACATTGAAACAGTGTAGGTCTGACTTGGTAGGATATGTACAGCGAGCAGTGAGCATAGTGAGCTCAGAAATCATAAGAACGTGCGAAATGTGCGTGACCGCAACCAATCAGATTCCATCCAGCTCTACTTCCAGTTTTAATTTGCCACAGATGTACTTGAAGGTTAAATGCACAGCTGAGAGCAGAGAAATACATTCTAGCCAGGACTCTGAGTTATCCTCCAAAGATGAAGTTACTGTTGTGAAAAAAGCTAACTCAGCATGGGTTGGTTGTCGGTGGCAGCCACATTGTGTTGTACATCGGCTTGATTTTCTCCACATCAGTATCTTTAATCATTTGAAGACGTACCACCCAAGTGATTATATGGAAAGTGTGAAAATGCGAGTGTAGTCTGCACAGCTTGCAACTGTTGCCAGCACACCAAAGATTAGCATTTCAGTTCATTAGCTTAAAGCAAATTGGAAACTATATGTATTGTTATTAGATATGATGCTCATTTGCAAACCAATGATGTCATCAGTGTATCATTTTCATGATTTGAAAATGGTAATGTTTACATTTTGAAATATTTACTCATTCATTATCTCTGACGGGGCAATTTGTTTTTAGGGGGGACTTCAGACTCAGAACTGTAAAGTAGTTCCCTGTGTTATTTTACATTTGTTTTACTTTTGAGCAAAAATTTAATCTGAGTTTACATCTAGTTTCTTTAGTTTTTAGTGCAGATGCTTTAAAACTAGCTGGTTAAAAATATGGTGTGAAAAAATTAATAATCATACTTTTTTTTTTGCCATTGCCCAACCCTGCTTTGCTATGAGTTATTTCTTGAATTTAATGGTGTTTCTAACCGTTTTTATCAAAGTGCTGGCACATGCAACTTTCTGCTCCAATGTTGATTATTACAAAACAAGCACCAACGTTCTACATTCATTCTCTGTTTGAGCACTCTTTTCCACGGAATACATTTTGATATGCGCAATGTTTGAGGCGCCATACAAAAAACATGGCAATATTCTGGCAAATATTTTGTCAAAAACAAAATTACAATAACATTACAGTGTACAAAAACGAGGGTAGCGCTGTATTTTCAATTTTCTCTTTTTTATTGAATTATTACGGGCCTGCTGCAATGCAAAAACGCCCAATCCCATAGTGTCAAGCA
This sequence comes from Nerophis lumbriciformis, assembly GCF_033978685.3. NCBI lineage: Eukaryota > Metazoa > Chordata > Actinopteri > Syngnathiformes > Syngnathidae > Nerophis > Nerophis lumbriciformis. The sequence continues at coordinate 33,341,335 of NC_084571.2, read as the reverse complement.
GCAGTGAATAGGCGCTTGCAACCCCAAAGTTACATAACTTAGTATGTGACACATGCTAAGTAGAGATGTCCGATAATGGCTTTTTTGCCGATATTCCGATATTGTCCAACTCTTAATTACCAATTCCGATATCAACCGATACCGATATATACAGTCTTGGAATGAACACATTATTATGCCTAATTTTGTTGTGATGCCCCGCATCAGGTTTACAAAAATAAGAGAACAACTTCAACTCAAGTTATGGAAAAAAGTCCCAACATGGCACTGCCATTTTTATTATTGAAGTCACAAAGTGTATTAATTCTTTTAACATGCCTCAAAACAGCAGCTTGGAATTTGCACATACATTACATAGAAACTAGTAATTAATGAAAATGAGTCAAATTAAGTGTTAAAGGTTAGTACTATTAGTGGACCAGCAGCACGCACAATCATGTGTGCTTACGGACTGTATCCCTTGCAGACTGTATTGTTATATATTGATATATAATGTCATACTTGCCAACCCTCCCGAATTTTCCGGGAGACTCCCGAAATTCAGCGCCTCTCCCCAAAACCTCCCGGGACAAATATTCTCCCGAAAATCACCCGATTTTCAGCCGGAGCTGTAAGCCACGCCCCCTCCAGCCCCATGCGGACCTGAGTGAGGACAGCCTTTTTTCATGACGGGAGGACAACAGGGTGACAAGAACTAAATCATCCAGACTAGAGATAAATTGTATTATTATGTTTATTTTACCTAAAAATAAATATATTTATTAATTTAAAAAAAAAAAAACTAAATACATTTTTACTATATTTTGCTAAAAACATCAAAATTAATTGTATTTTTATTTGTATTTTTTTGTGACTCCTTATTACATCCAGCCATAGAATTATACATTAAAATAAACATATTTGAAATAATTGATTTTAAATTATCATAATAATTCATTTAAAATGACCATATTTAATAATTAAAATAATTGCTTGTTTATCAACAACTTTAGCATTTTATTCATTACATTTTGAAACTCTCAGAAGCCAAGTTATGTTATATTCCTTAATATTTATTTATGCAAGTTTGAAGTATCAATTATCTAAACACAGTTTTGTTTGCATATTTTCAGGATGTAGATATCTATATATATATATGTATATGTATATATGTATGAAATACTTGACTTGGTGAATTCTAGCTGTCAATATACTAACCCTCCCCTCTTAACCACGCCCCCAACCACGCCCCGCCCCACCCCCGACCACGCCCCCACCCCCCGAAATCGGAGGTCTCAAGGTTGGAAAGTATGATATAATGTAGGAACCAGAATATTGATAACAGAAAGAAACAACCCTTTTGTGTGAATGAGTGTAAATGGGGGAGGGAGTTTTTTTTGGGTTGGTGCACTAATTGTAAGTGTATCTTGTGTTTTTTATGTTGATTTAATAAAAACAAAAAAAAACAAAAAAAACGATACCGGTAATTTCCGATATTACATTTTAAAGCATTTATTGGACATCTCTAATGCTAAGTGTTAGCATGCTAACGTTTTAGGCTTGCTCTTTAGCTCAATTTGTACAGTTACACCTAAAACTCACGGATTCGGACACTTTAAAAGTACACCAGCTTCCAGCGACCTCCGACCAGATGTCCAGGGCACAGATAGCAGGCCCATCAAAATGTCCACGGGAATTTTCTAGTTTTCTCTTCTATTTTTATTTTATGCTGGGTCAGGATTACCTCTCTATACTATTTTTTTTATGCTGGGTCAGGATTACCTGACTTGTGGTTGTGGAGACGATGTAAAATTCCACCAGCTTTGACGATCCGCCACAATTACGCAGAGCTTCTATTTTTACCAGATGTTTCTGCACTAATTTTGCACAGATGGGGTAGTACAGGACCGGAACTATGAGTGCTCGTAAACTTGTGACCGGAACTATATTTGTAACATAATTTATGTCATTCTTTGCTGTCGTTTTATCTCATGATAAACATGTCTGCGTTACAGAGGTGGCCGTAGGTAAAGACTGCCTCTATCCCGGCCACTGCACCTTTGCATACTGTCAGGAGGAGTTGGATGTTTGGACTCTGGAGCGAAAAGGCTTTATTTCCCGGGAGCATCTCTTTGATCCCTTCGGGTCTAACTTCTCCATGAAATTGTCAGTGCCGAAGATCTTGCAGGAGCACCCAGAGATATTTGTGTTCCTATGCGGAGTGAGTATTGGAGCTTTACCTTGGAGCCTTGCTGGATAGCAGTGTTATCTTCCCATGTTGTGATTCATCATGTAGAATGTGTGTTTCTGTGCGATAGCAGCAGGCAGAGTGCAGCTCATATATTACCGGTAACTGCCAAGATCTTTTCTATTCGCAGGTATGTTTTGACCACAAACCCAGAATAATCAGCAAAACGAACAAAAACGACTCATCCCGTTGCTCTCACCCAGAGACAAGGCATGACTTTGAGAAACATAAGTAAGTATTTGACAAATGTAGCCACTGGCATTATTGGCGTTTGAGGGCTCCGTGACTTAGTCCCCGTGTTTGTCACGCAGGTGCCTGGTCCACATTTTAAAAGACAATACAGTCCGCTACTCCAAAGTCCGAATGTTAAACGCCCTTTGCCAACTTGACCTGTGTCGACACGAAGTCCGATACGGCTGCGTGAGGGAGGACGACTGCTTTTACGCTCACAGCCTTATTGAGCTGAAGGTCTGGATGATGCAGCAGGAATGTGGTAAGATTGTGTTGCCAATATGTTTAGACAATAATTACTGTTAACTAGGCCTGGGCCCGAATCAATCAATTTCCATCAAAATCAATTAATGGAGCGATAAATGAAAATTAACTTCTTAAATTGCTATATCCGTGTGTGTTTGTTTTCTTACATTTTTGGTTTAAAACAGGGAGCCAGAGGGTTTACTTTGTGCATCATCGTCTTAAACTCCAAAATATATTTTCTGTAGAAATTGTGTGTGAATGCCCCAAATTTAGAATGATTGTAAGTAAAGATGTCTCATAATGGCTTTTTGGCAATATCCGATATTCCGATATTGTCCAACTCTTCATTACCGATTCCGATATCAACTGATACCGATATATACAGTCGTGGAATTAACACATTATTATGCCTAATTTTGTTGTGATGCCCCGCTGGATGCATTAAACAATGTAACAAGGTTTTCCAAAATATATCAACTCAAGTTATGGAAAAAATGCCATATTTATTATTGAAGTCACAAAGTGCATAATTTTTTTCAACATGACTCAAAACAGCAGCTTGGAATTTAGGACATGCGCTCCCTGAGAGAGCATGAGGAGGTTGTATATTGTAGCGTCCCGGAAAAGTTAGTGCTGCAAGGGGTTCTGGGTATTTGTTCTGTTGTGTTTATGTTGTGTTACGGTGCGGATGTTCTCCCGAAATGTGTTTGTCATTCTTGTTTGGTGTGGGTTCACAGTGTGGCGCATATTTGTACAAGTGTTAAAGTTGTTTATACGCCCACCCTCAGCTGTTGACCAAGTATGCCTTGCATTCACTTGTGTGTGTGTGTGTGTGTGAAAAGCTGTAGATATTATGTGATTGGGCCGGCACGTAAAGGCAGTGCCTTTAAAGGGGAACATTATCACAATTTCAGAAGGGTTAAAACCATTAAAAATCAGTTCCCAGTGGCTTATTTTATTTTTCGAAGTTTTTTTCAAAATTTTATATCCCTAAAAAAAGCTTCAAAGTGCCTGATTTTAACCATCGTTATATACACCTGTCCATTTTCCTGTGACGTCACACAGTGATGCCAATACAAACAAAATGGCGGAAAGAACAGCAAGCTATAGCGACATTAGCTCGGATTCAGACTCGGATTTCAGCGGCTTAAGCGATTCAACAGATTACGCATGTATTGAAACGGATGGTTGTAGTGTGGAGGCAGGTAGCGAAAACAAAATTGAAGAAGAAACTGAAGCTATTGAGCCATATCGGTTTGAACCGTATGCAAGCGAAACCGACGAAAAAGACACGACAGCCAGCGACACGGGAGAAAGCGAGGACGAATTCGGCGATCGCCTTCTAACCAACGATTGGTATGTGTTTGTTTGGCATTAAAGGAAAATAACAACTATGAACTAGGTTTACAGCATATGAAATACATTTGGCAACAACATGCACTTTGAGAGTGCAGACAGCCCATTTCAGGCGCGCTAAGAACATATATTTTTCCACGATTTCAGCTCTCAGGTTAACCATACCTAAATAGACACAAAATACAGCATTACACAAGACTACCCGAATGTACTCGAATGATTGAAAAAAATAAATGTTTTTAAGCTAAATTATTGGTAAACACAGTTTATGTATAATCATTTACGTAAAACCGCGAGTAATGAATAAAGTTTTCATCAATTAATATATTCTGTAGACATACCCACATACCCTCATCCGCTCTCTTTTCCTGAAAGCTGATCTGTCCAGTTTTGGAGTTGATGTCAGCATCTGCTTTGAGTGTCGCAAGATATCCACACATTCTTGCCATCTCTGTCGTAGCATAGCTTTCGTCGGTAAAGTGTGCGGAACAAACGACTGACCATTCCGTCGGCTTTCCCCACAGCCTCGTATTTTGAACAAATTTCGTCCAATTTCTTGCCACTTTCGCATCTTTGGGCCACTGGTGCAACTTGAATCCGTCCCTGTTCGTGTTGTTACACCCTCCGACAACACACCGACGAAAGTGAGAAAATGGCGGATTGCTTCGTCATCGCTCCGAGAGCGAATAATACAAAGGCGTTTAATTCGCCAAAATTCACCCATTTAGAGTTCGGAAATCGGTAAAAAAAATATATGGTCTTTTTTTCTGCAACATCAAGGTATATATTGACGCTTACATAGGTCTGGTGATAATGTTCCCCTTTAAGGTTTATTGGCGCTCTGTACTTCTCCCTACGTCCGTGTACCACTCCGTACAGCGGCGTTTTAAAAAGTCATAAATTTTACTTTTTGAAACCGATACCGATAATTTCCGATATTACATTTTAAAGCATTTATCGGCCGATAATATCGGACATCTCTAATTGTAAGAATATGTTAAAATGATCTGGAAGGAATAGTTTAAACATTGATGAATGCTCGTTTAAATTCAAGTGGAATCTATAAGGAAAGATGGAAACGGTTTAATTGTGAAATGGTTCGAATCTAGAAATACCGACATTGTGGGAACATTTTTAATGTTGAAGATCGGAAACTGCGCTGCAACGTATTATGACTTTAGAAATGAAAAATGTATGTTGTAACAGTTGGAATTAAAGTGAGACTTATTGCAAAATTAGCCAAGGAAGTATGCATCCCAGAATTAATTTACTAAATTAACGACCCCGAACGGGACAGGCGGTAGAAAATGGATGGAACCACCGTTGGTTAATTTAGTGACAATGCTTTCAGGTGGTCAGGGATTTGAACCAGGTTCCCTTGCTTGAAAGTCAATCATGCTAACCGCTGTACTAAACAGGCAGCAATTGATGTTGGAAAAAACTAAAATATTGTATTTTTTGGTCCCCTCCGGGGTTCCAACCCACCTCAGTGGGATGAAAGACACACGATGTCCAACCTTGGGTGTTAAAGGGAGCGATTCAGCCGTTGAAAATGACATCTAATTACCCAGAATTATTTGCTGCAACAGTACGTTTTCAGCTATTTTTTCTGATAAATTAACATGTTTTTTTTTACAATAAAATATACCGGTATTACCTGATTGTACGCAACATTTACTTGCCAATAAGCTAGCATTTAGAGAAAGAAAAAAAAGAAAACCATTACTTACATTGACAGCATGCTGCTCCACACAGGTCGTTGCCGGATTCTTGCCTTGACTAAATGACTTTAATGTGAAGATTCACAAAGTGTATTACACAAACACAAGTAAACAGAAGTTGTAATGCTTAAATACACTAACATTATCATTTTGCAAATGAGCCCTTAAGGGGACTCTTTATTGAAATACAAAGGTGACTGCCAATGTTTAATCTCACTGCAATAGGCCAAAATGACATCCTTACCCAGAATGCATTTCTGCAAAAGTATTGCTTTTTTGCTAATTTCAGAATAAATAATTGTGTTTTACTAAAACACATTTTCTAATAGTGTTGAACATTTACGTATTTTTAGAGAGGGAAGCTGAGTACCAATTGTATTGGGACGGCGTGGCGCAGTGGGGAGAGTGGCCGTGCCAGCAACCTGAGGGTTCCTGGTTCGATCCCCACCTTCTACCAACCTCGTCACGTCCGTTGTGTCCTTGAGCAAGACACTTCACCCATGCTCCTGATGGGTCGTGGTTAGGGCCTTTCATGGCATCAGTGTGTGGATGTGGAAATAGTGTCAAAGCGCTTTGGGTACCTTGAAGGTAGAAAAGCACCATACAAGTATAACCCATTTACCATTTATTGTCCAATATTTTGGAAAATTTTGAATACTGTAAAAAAAATGGGAATTTTTGGGGTTAAAAAAAATACCAAGTTTTATTGTCCTAATCAAGACAAATGTTTAAATAGTGGAATGGTTTAAGTTAGTTGAAAAAGGGCAAAAAAACACGTGAAAATTATGAATTACTATAAAACTGGTAATGTTTGGGAACGTTTGTGGAATGACAAGGGGGGCGAGGTTGGGGCGTGGGGGGGCGGGGTTTGGTGGTAGTGGGGGGTGTATAGCGTCCGGGAAGAGTTAGTGCTGCAAGGGGTTCTGGGTATTTGTTCTGTTGTGTTACGGTGCGGATGTTCTCCCGAAATGTGTTTGTCATTCTTGTTTGGTGTGGGTTCACAGTGTGGCGCATATTTGTAACAGTGTTAAAGTTGTTTATACGGCCACCCTCCGTGTGACCTGTATGGCTGTTGATCAAGTATGCGGTGCATTCACTTATGTGGGTTTAAAAGCCGCATATATTATGTGACTGGGCCGGCACGCTGTTTGTATGGAGGAAAAGCGGACGTGACGACAGGTTGTAGAGGACGCTAAAGGCAGTGCCTTTAAGGCACGCCCCCAATACTGTTGTCCGGGTGGAAGTCGGGAGAATGGTTGCCCCGGGAGATTTTCGGGAGGGGCACTGAAATTCGGGAGTCTCCCGGGAAAATCGGGAGGTTGAAACCGACACCGATAATTTCCGATATTACATTTTAAAGCATTTATAGGCCGATAGACATCTCTTGTTTTGACGCTTTAATAGCATCAATCGGATGAACAGTTTGGGAGTTATAGGCGAAAGAAAAACGCTACGGAAGAATAATAATAGATACATTTTGGTGCAGAATAATATTGTGTGAATGACTCGGCATTCACACAATACATTGAGTGAATCCTTTAGTCAATTTGAGGTTAACTTTGTCGCTCTTTAGCTTGTGTTCGCTAACTGCTGTCCAGCTGTTTCATCTTGTTTCATTATCCCATTTCTGAGTCTTACTTAACTTATATTGGAGCGTTTTAAGTCATTTTTTTTGTTTGTATTGAAAATTGCAACCATACCTCGAGTTCGCTCTCAGTGCTGCTGGAGTGATTACCAAGTGCTGAAGTGCAAGTACAGCTGAGTTGGCAACCGTAATGTCACACGCAACCCATGTACTGAAACATGATGGCACTTTTTGGATTTTACAATAATCGGTGCCCAGGAAGACTGGCAGGATTTGGTCGGTGTTAAAAAAAAAAAAAGTACCTCTATTCGATACCCATACATAGTCTTCCACAATCTTTGTCTCCGTGGATATCTTACACACACAAAGAGCCTTGCTAGTCGTTAGAGAGAAGCACTGCAATATAGTAAGAGTTAGGAGTAAAAAAGATGATTGCAATGCCAAATGTCTGGTTTGGGGGATATTTTGGCTTCAAAGGAGTGAGCAAGTTGAGCCCATCAATTTGTTTGAAAGTTAAAAAAAAAAAAAACCAAACCCAGTTTTCCCACTGGAGAAGAAACTGCACTTTAAGATGTTCAATATTTATTGAAGTGCTAACAAACATTAAGTCCGTTTTTCCTTTTAACTTATTTAGGGTAATTAAGTTATTAATTTTCCAATTTACAATGGTTAAAAAATACTGGTAATGAGAAATGAAAGTTTACTGCATTCCAAAGCAATACTTGTATTATTATACATAATGATTACATAGGTGCTTAACTTGGTCAATAATATTGTTTGTCTGCAATAATGCAGTTATCGGCCCAGGCCTAGTGTTGTCTCATTCTCACTGCATAGTAAATATACACTGCTGTACACTGACTATTTTAAAGTATACCCAGGTTTACTTTCTGCATTATTGATTTGCAAGATACTGTACACTTTTTCAGTCTCATGTATCCATTTTTCTGCCACAGCAAAGATCATTTGACTCAATTCAAGCTTTCTATTGCCCCAATGCAGGTATTAGTAATGAAAGCATTGTTCAAGAGGCCACTATATTTTGGAACGCAAACAAAGCACTGCGTGGCACCCAGGTAGGACTGTACGTCATCAACAATGTCATTAGAGGTGGGAATCTTTGGGCACCTCACGATTCAATTATGATTCGGGCGCTACGATTCGATTAATAATCGATTATTGATGCATCTTTAATTTATGTACAACAGTACAGGCCAAACGTTTGTACACACCTTCTCATTCAATGTGTTTTCTTTATTTTCATGACTTGTAGATTGTCACTGAAGGCATCAAAATTATGAATGAACATATGTGGAGTTATGTACCGAATAAAAAATTTAAAAAAAGGTGAAATAACTGAAAACATGTTTTATATTCTAGTTTCATCAAAATAGCCACCCTTTGCTCTGATTACCGCTTTGCACACTCTTGGTATTCTCTCGATGAGCTTCAAGCACACTTGTGAAGTGAAAACCATTTTAGGTGACTACCTCTTGAAGCTATTTGAGAGAATGCCAAGAGTGTGCAAAGCAGAAATCAGAGCAAAGGGTGGCCATTTTTAAGAAATTAGAATATAAAACATGTTTTCAGTTATTTCACCGTTTTTTTGTTAAGTACATAACTCCAAGTGTTCATTCGTAGTTTTGATGCCTTCAGTGACAATCTACAATGTAAATAGTCATGAAAATAAAGAAAACACATTGAATGAGGAGAAGGTGTGTCCAAACTTTTGGCCTGTACTGTATATTGATGAAGTTTTACATTTCTTTTTGTTTCACTAAAAAAGCACTTATCACTTGCAACTTTTAAAAACTGCCTTTGTAGCAAGAAACAGTTAAATTAATTCCCATTAAATTAATGGAAATGTATGCAAAACTGCAACATAAGTGCCCTATAATAAAGCAGCTAGTTGAATCTCTCGGTGGGGTCGCTCGCTGCAGTGAGCCAAATTTTAGAACTGTCTGCATTACTTTATTTACAATTAATAAATGGATTATTGACGTTTACTAATCAATTTTATAATCGCCACGTTCGAATTGCGATGCATCTAGAAATCGATTTTCCCCACTTCTAATTGTCATCAGGATTGATGTTTGTGTAACTTTTGTCACTGAGACCTTTCCTTCCAATGTCATCTCCAGCCTCCGAGTCAGAAGAGATTTGGGCCTCCCAATCTGAAGATAATGTTTGTTTGTAGCCAGTGTTGGAGAAACGGCCAACTTAGTGAAGCCGACAAGAACAAAAAGTATTGCTCAGCCAAAGCAAGACACACGTAAGTTCAGTTTCAGTTTATTTGGAACATGCATACGATACAATGTAATGCATCACATATTTCCAGTTGTTTCATTACATGTCTGAAAAGGAATCGGAAGAAGCTGAGCTACCCCTTTTAATACCATAGCAATTGTATCCCATTTCCTTGTTCTCTGTAACAGAACAGTGACTAAATACATAATTAACAAATATTAAATACATAAATAATATTTATCTAAAAAAAAAAAAAAAGAGTTCAAGATCATCATAATTATTGTTCTGTGTACTTTGTGAACACTTGTAGTTTGAACAGTCTCTTAAACTGAATCATATTGGTGCTTTGTTTGATTTCTTTGCTTAATCCATTCCATAATTTAATTCCACATACAGATATGCTAAAGTGATGTACGAGCATACACATGTTTTAAATTAGATTTTCCTCCAAGGTTTAATGTTTCCTCTTTTATTGAGAAGAATTGTAGTACATTCTTGGAAAGCAGATTATAGTTTTCTTTGTACATCATTTTAGCTGTTTGCAAATGCACCAAATCGTTGAATTTCAATATTTGTGATTCAATATATTAAAGGTTTGTATGTTCTCCATATCCAACATTATGTATTATTCTAATTTATCTTTTTTGTAACACTGTTAGTGTCAGGTTCAAACACTGATGACATCTATTAAACAAGACAAGAAGCTAGGAATTACACAGAGACAGAATTCAATTCAGCTCAATTGAGGAGAAACGCGTAGACACTGTACCCTTGCACAGTGTCGTCCCACGCTCTGATGAAAGATTGTACGCCTCCTCTTTTATTTGGATTTTCCCTGATTACATGGCAACAGCTGTTTCTAAGGGAGGGGGGTCGTAAACCGCCATCGCCTTTGGTTACAAAACAGTTCAAAGAAAAGGTGCTTGGCGCTTGCGTCAGGTCCTGCTTCCTCTCCGCTTTGTAGATCTCGGGTCAAGACAATATCTTCCTGTGGATTACAATACATCATAGAAACCGACACCCTCATGTCGCTCCCCATCCTACACAGTGGAGTTTTACCAGCCTTTTGCTTGGTAGGATCAAAGGCAGCTTTTGTCCTCTCGCAGGGCGAGCTGAACTCAATGTAACACAAAGTTTTGTGATAACTTAGATACAATTATTCTGACAGTTAGTGAATGAAGTGTACTTTTGTAGTTATTTCCCCATATTCCTACACAATAACTCAGATATGTAACACGAGTGAGCAGTAAGGAATATGAAGTGATTTTTGGTCCAGAACATGTTTTGCTTTACTCATTATTGACATGGTTTTTCCTACTTTATGTTGTTTATTTTTTACATGAGGTTTCCAGTTCAATTTATCATTTATTATTACACCCAAAAATGTGTTTTCTTTTACCCTTTCAATGTCTACTCCCGTCTATTTGTGTTTGTGTTTGACTTTCCCTTCTACTGTTACCAAATAACATTATTTTAGTCTGTTTTTGTCAAACCATCTTTTTAATTTGTTCATTTCTTCTGTTATTTGTATTAGCTTTTGTTCTTCTCTGTTTGACACATGGACAGGAAGTGACGAGTATCAGTGAATGCTCATCTGGAATCACATGCTTTTTGTTGCAGGTGGGCCAAAGACAAGCGTGTGGTGCTGGTAAGCTCCGTGGAAAGGAAAAAATGGACAATAGTCAGACCCCTTCCTACCAAAAAGCCTATCCCGGCTCAGTTTGAGGTACACGCCTGACTAGAAACAACAGGTGCCCTAAATACTAAGTGTTTATATATTCTCTCCGCAGATTTGCATGCACATAGCAGCCGGCAAGAAGTGTCAGTACGTCGGCAACTGCTCGTTTGCACACAGCGTGGAGGAAAGAGATCTTTGGACCTACATGAAGGAAAGCAACAGTGAGTTTGTCCCCCCAACAATTCGATTAGCACCTAAAGCGACGCGAAGAAATCACATCACATGCTCCTGCAGTTGCCGACATGGATCAGCTTTACGACCAGTGGCTGCTGTCTCAGAAGCCGGGCTGGGGCGAGGAGGGCGCCAGTAACTCTGTGAAGGAGAACGGCAAGCAGATCCACATGCCTACGGACTATGTGGAAGAACTGGTGAGCTCCTTGGCATCGTCATTAGAGTCAGGTCAGTAAACCAATAAGTAGGATGGTCTCTGTGTGCGCTTCCTGCAGGACGGCAATCATTGCTGGCTGTGCGGTAAGAACTGCAACAGCGAGAAGCAGTGGGAGCAGCACATCACCTCGGAAAAACACAAAGACCGGGTTTTTAACTCTGAGGACGATCAGAACCGCTGGCAGTATCGCTTCCCCACTGGTACTTTTAGAGTCTGTGAAAGGTGAGTTGTAGAAGAACGCGTTCAGGTCTAATCCTGCAAAGTTATGCATGAAATCATAGTGGTAATGGATGTGCAAGTTATCTGAATCAGTGGTCCTCTAACTTTTTTTTAACCAAGTACTAAGTCACAAAAAACTTGGCTCTTCAAGTACAACCATAATGACCAATAGAATATATCTTTATTGTCATTGTACATTGTACAACGAAATTGTAAGCAAAAACAATTTACTGCAAATTCATAATAACACATAAGAACATAGATAAATAGATAAAAATACCAAGCACACAGCTCACATGCACAGTCATTCTTGTCTTGTGTTCAGCGACACTATTGCTCTCCTGTAAAAAGTGTTCTTAAATCTGTTTGTCCGGCATTTTATTGTCCTGTATCTCCTGCCCGAGGGCAGCAGTTCAAAAAGTTTATGTCCGGGGTGAGATGGGTCCCTTATAATGTTTTGGGCCTTTTTGAGGCCCAAAACATCATAAGGGATTTACAAGGCATTATGTATATATATATATATGTGTGTGTGTGTGTGTGTGTGTGTGTGTGTGTGTGTGTGTGTGTGTGTGTGTGTGTGTGTGTGTGTGTGTATATGTGTGTGTATAAGTGTGTGTATGTATATATGTATGTATGTATGTATGTATGTGTATATATACCGGTATATATACATATATATATATATATATATATATATATGTGTATGTATGTGTGTATATATATATATATATATATACACATATATATATATATATATATATATATATATACATATATATATATATATATATATATATATATATATATATACATACATATATATATATATATATATATATATATGTGTATGTATGTGTGTGTATATATATATATATATACACACATACATACATACATATATATATATATATATATATATATATATATATATATATATATATATATATATATATATATATATATATATATATATATATATATATATATATATATATATATATACATACACATACATACATATATGTATGTGTATATATATATATATGTATGTATGTGTGTATACATATATACATATAGATAGGGGTGGGGCATGTGCTGACGGCGAGACACAGCCGGCAGGTGATTAGATTTCACAGGTGGTACGTGGTAATCTAATCATCTGTTGTCTTTAACAGTGAGCAGCCGGGAGCAGAGAGAGGGAGAGAGGATACGGACGCGACTGAAAGGTCACGTTCTGCGAACCAAAAAGACTTTGATAAAAACATATATGCATTAAAACTTTGTTAAAACGGCACGCTTGGCTCCTGTGAAGTGTCTGTCAGATGTGGAGTCGCTTCCTAGCGGTCCCGCTGACATACACTTCACAGGGGCCAAGCGTGCCGTTTTAACAAAGTTTTAATGCACATATGTTTTTATCAAAGTCTTTTTGGTTCGCAGAACCGTGACCTTTCAGTCGCGTCCGTATCCTCTCTCCCTTTCCGCTCCCGGCTGCTCACTGTTAAAGACAACAGATGACTAGATTACCACGTACCGCCTGTGAAATCTAATCACCTGCCGGCTGTGTCTCGCCGTCAGCACATGCCCGCCCCTATCCGATGGTGCTCCGCCCTCAACACCATCGACAGAGGCGGTGACCTTTGCTCCTGCAGGCGCGCTTTTCGCACTCTCCCTCCACACCCTATTTGTAGAAAAATCAGAAATCATATATATATATTTTTTTTTAATTGCATTTGTACCAATCACCTAACTTCTATTAGGTGCGATGTACTTTTTTGAAGTTGAGTACACCGCCAGACGCTGCATGTAGTACTTTTGGTCGTTAAAACTAATTTTAACGACCACATTTTAGCGCAGTGATGTCACAGACTGATAACAAGATAACATTACTGACTATTAACCGTTTGCTGTGGTGTCTGGGCAGGTTTTCCGTAGGGACGTGCTTTGAGGACGACTCGTGCAAGCTGGCCCACGGCGAGCAGGAGCTCAGGGAGTGGATGGAGCGTCGGGAAGTGCTATTGATGAAATTAGCCAAAGCTAGAAAAGACCACCTTATAGCGCCAAACGACAATGACTTTGGAAAATACAGTTTTCTCCTTAAAGACATCAAGTAATGGCATGACACACACTAGAGTCCACACATGAAGACAACCAGTATTCAAAGTTGACCCCACCTGGCGGGCAAGGGGGGGTAGGAGGAGGAGGAGGAGGGGGGGAAAAGATCTCGGAGAAACATCCAGGAAGTAGCCTGGTCACAGCATGATTTTTAAAGTGGCTCCGAGTCGGCCCGGTACCTGAGCGGCGTCTGGTTTCGCCTCGGAGCGTCGTCTAGCTACACAAGCTTTGCCATGCACCGCCCAGTAGGACATCTAAACAGGGGGGGGTGGAGCTAGCGCCCTGACCAGACGCATTCCACTCAGCCCACCTTTCGTATTGTTCATGATTTCCATATTTTGGCCCTTTTAATTTCTTAATCACGCAGCGAGAAAAAATCATTCTGACATTTTGTTTTAATCGGTCAACATTCATTACCTAACAGTTCTATCATGTTATCAGTATAACCAGCACCACACCAAATAAAGTAATTGTTTTCGACTACATCTGGAAGTATTTGTTGTTGTTCCGTGTTGGGCGAACAACTGAAGACTTAAAGTGGGTGGGTGTGGACCTGGGCAAATTAAGGCCCGGACATTCCCCCAAAATTGTTTTAGATCTTTAAGATGGAAAGTGTAGCTGCCATTATGATGTGCAGTGATGTTTTCTAATGATCGTAAGTCTTGAACTATACAAAGTATTTCAATGGTTGGAATCTGCGCTTTTGCATGATATACTAGTTACTATGGTAATCTAATTAGTTACTATCGTCATCTAATTAGTTACTATGGTAATCTTAATTATTTACTATGGTCATCTAATTATTTACTATGGTCATCTAATTAGTTACTATGGTCATCTAAGTCACAGCAGCTCAGATGAGGCACCAAGCAGTGTGGGTGGGGAGCGTTTCCACAGAGTGTTTCCAGAGTCTGAAATGTGGGTGTCAGGGACAGACGTGTAAGGAGATTTTTACAACAAAGTTCTAAAGCTTAGTGATGTATCAGATTGTAGGTGGGTTTATTTTTTACCCTTCGCGTTCATGTTTCGCTGTGTTTGTTGCATTTCGCTTAATTATAAAATATGTGGATGGAGAGGGGGTGTGACATTCTTATGTTGTCAAAATTTAGTGTTTTATCCTTCATAGTTAATATTGTAAATCCCACATTCTTTATTTTCATGTACAATTCTGGGTCTCATTCAGTTAACAAGTGGCTGGCTAGCTTCTGTAGACAACAGGGACTAACGTTTATTGATAATTGGCCCTCTTTCTGGGGCAAACCAGGCTTGCTGATGAGAGACGGCCTTCACCCTAACCAGGAAGGCGCCATCATCCTGTCTAAAAACATAGACTACTGTTTAAGTCACATTTGACTAACTACACTAGAGCAAGCCCGGTCACAGGCAATTACAGAGCCTGCTAGTCCGGGTGAGGAGTCAGTTAAGCTAGAACTAGCCAGCACCAGGCTGGATAATTCCTGTACGCAAAGCAATTTTCTTAGAATAACACACAACTCACATAATGTGTTTTCTGTTGTGAATGTGTCCGGGTAGGTATGCATTCTACTGAGGTGGAAAATCATGATGCGTTCAGTCGATCGCAGCATCAAGCAAACAATCTGAAAATTCCCGTCGTATCAATTCCTAGATATGGTCGAAACTATTTAAAGTGCACTACGTATAATAAACGCAACATTATTAATATTGCTACTACGGATAATTTAAACAAAAACTCGTCAAAACAGCCCAATACTTATTATATGGGCTTTTTAAACATAAGATCATTGTCTCCCAAAACGTTATTAGTTAATGAGGTCATTAGAGACTACAATCTTAACGTCATTGGTCTTAGCGAAACCTGGCTCAAACCAGACGATTTTTTTGCGCTAAATGAGGCATCTCCTCCTAACTATACGAATGCGCATATTGCCCGTCCCCTTAAAAGGGGTGGGGGTGTCGCACTAATATACAATGAAAACTTTAACCTTACCCCTAACCTAAATAATAAATACAAATCGTTTGAGGTGCTTACTATGAGGTCTGTCGCACCGCTGCCTCTCGATATGGCTGTTATCTACCGCCCCCCAGGGCCCTACTCGGACTTTATCAATGAATTCTCAGAGTTCGTTGCTGATCTAGTGACGCACGCAGACAATATAATCATAATGGGGGACTTTAATATCCATATGAATACCCCATCGGACCCTCAGTGCGTGGCGCTCCAGACTATAATTGATAGCTGTGGTCTTACACAAATAATAAATGAACCTACGCATCGCAACGGTAATACGATAGATCTAGTGCTGGTTAGGGGTGTCACCACCTCCAAAGTTATGGTACTCCCGTATACTAAAGTAATGTCCGATCATTACCTTATAAAATTCGAAGTTCTGACTCATTGTCAACAAACTAATAATAATAATAACTGCTATAGCAGCCGCAACATTAATGCTGCCACAACGATGACTCTTGCTGACCTACTGCCTTCGATAATGGCACCATTCCCAAATTATGTCGGCTCTATTGATAACCTAACTAACAACTTTGACAATGCCCTGCGCAAAACCATTGATAGTATAGCACCGCTAAAACAAAAAAGGGCCCCTAAAAGGCGCACCCCATGGTTTACAGAAGAAACCAGAGCTCATAAATTATCATGTAGAAAGTTGGAACGCAAATGGCGCGCGACCAAGCTTGAGGTTTTCCATCAAGCATGGAGTGATAGTTTAATATCGTATAAACGCATGCTTACCTTAGCTAAAGCTAAATATTACTCAAATCTCATCCGCCTCAACAAAAACGACCCTAAATTTTTGTTTAGTACAGTAGCATCGCTAACCCAACAAGGGACTCCTCCCAATAGCTCCACCCACTCGGCAGATGACTTTATGAATTTCTTTAATAAGAAAATTTAACTCATTAGAAAGGAGATTAAAGACAACGCATCCCAGCTACAACTGGGTTCTATTAACACAGATACAACTGTATCTACGACGGATACTGCAATACAAAATAGTCTCTCTCTTTTTGATGAAATAACATTAGAGGAACTATTACGGCGTGTACCGGTAAGTGGGATAAAACAAACAACATGTTTACTTGACCCACTTCCTGGGAAACTTATCAAGGAGCTTTTTGTATTATTAGGTCCATCAGTGCTAAATATTATAAACTTATCACTTTCCTCTGGCACTGTTCCCCTAGCATTCAAGAAAGCGGTTATTCATCCTCTGCTCAAAAGACCTAACCTTGATCCTGACCTCATGGTAAACTACCGACCGGTGTCCCACCTTCCCTTTATTTCGAAAATCCTCGCACAGCAGCTAAATGAACACTTAGTGTCTAACAATCTCTGTGAACCTTTTCAATCCGGTTTCAGGGCAAATCACTCTACGGAGACAGCCCTCGCAAAAATGACTAATGATCTACTGCTAACGATGGATTCTGATGCGTCATCTATGTTGCTGCTTCTTGATCTTAGCGCTGCTTTCGATACCGTCGATCATAATATTTTATTAGAGCGTATCAAAACACGTATTGGTATGTCAGACTTAGCTTTGTCGTGGTTTAACTCTTATCTTACTGACAGGATGCAGTGCGTCTCCCATAATAATGTGACCTCGGACTATGTTAAGGTAACGTGCGGAGTTCCTCAGGGTTCGGTTCTTGGCCCTGCACTCTTAAGTATTTACATGCTGCCACTAGGCGACATCATACGCAAATACGGTGTTAGCTTTCATTGTTATGCTGATGACACCCAACTCTACATGCCCCTAAAGCTGACCAACACGCCGGATTGTAGTCAGCTGGAGGCGTGTCTTAATGAAATTAAACAATGGATGTCCGCTAACTTCTTGCAACTCAACGCCAAGAAAACGGAAATGCTGATTATCGGTCCCGCTAAACACCGACATTTATTTAAAAATACCACCTTAACATTTGACAACCAAACAATTGCACAAGGCGACTCAGTAAAGAATCTGGGTATTATCTTCGACCCAACTCTCTCCTTTGAGTCACACATTAAGAGTGTTACTAAAACGGCCTTCTTTCATCTCCGTAATATCGCTAAAATTCGTTCTATTTTATCCACTAGCGACGCTGAGATCATTATTCATGCGTTCGTTACGTCTCGTCTCGACTACTGTAACGTATTATTTTCGGGTCTCCCTATGTCTAGCATTAAAAGATTACAGTTGGTACAAAATGCGGCTGCTAGACTTTTGACAAGAACAAGAAAGTTTGATCATATTACGCCTATACTGGCTCACCTGCACTGGCTTCCTGTGCACTTAAGATGTGACTTTAAGGTTTTACTACTTACGTATAAAATACTACACGGTCTAGCTCCGTCCTATCTTGTCGATTGCATTGTACCATATGTCCCGGCAAGAAATCTGCGTTCGAAGAACTCCGGCTTATTAGTGATTCCCAGAGGCCAAAAAAAGTCTGCGGGCTATAGAGCGTTTTCTATTCGGGCTCCAGCACTATGGAATGCCCTCCCGGTAACAATTAGAGATGCTACCTCAGTAGAAGCATTTAAGTCCCATCTTAAAACTCATTTATATACTCTAGCCTTTAAATAGCCCCCCTGTTAGACCAGTTGATCTGCCGTTTCTTTTCTTCTCTCCCCTGCTCCCCTCTATCCCTTGTGGAGGGGGGTGGGCACAGGTCCGGTGGCCATGGATGAAGTGCTGGCTGTCCAGAATCGGGACCCGGGGTGGACCGCTCGCCTGTGTATTGGCTGGGAACATCTCTGCGCTGCTGACCCGTCTCCGCTCGGGATGGTGTCCTGCTGGCCCCACTATGGACTGGACTCTTACTATTATGTTGGATCCACTATGGACTGGACTCTCACAATATTATGTCAGACCCACTCGACATCCATTGCTTTCGGTCTCCCCTAGAGGGGGAGGGTTACCCACATATGCGGTCCTCTCCAAGGTTTCTCATAGTCATTCACATCGACGTCCCACTGGGGTGAGTTTTTCCTTGCCCTTATGTGGGCTTTGTACCGAGGATGTCGTTGTGGCTTGTGCAGCCCTTTGAGACACTTGTGATTTAGGGCTATATAAATAAACATTGATTGATTGATTGATAACGTTTTTAGCTTTCAATCAGACATTATTGTGAGGTTTTGTATTAGTGTTCCGAAAAATAGATATACCGGCCCCCAGACACATTTTTTTCTCTAAATTTGGCCCCCTGAGTCAAAATAATTGCCCAGGCCTGGTGTAGACTCCAGCTTATCAGGGGTGTCAAACTCATTTTAGCTCAGGGGCCACACGGAGGAACATATTTTCCCAAGTGGGCCGAACTGGTAAAATCATGGCATGATAACCTACCGTAAATATAAAGACAACTTCCGATTGTTTTCTTTTGCTTAAAAATAGCACAAGCACGTACTGAAAATTTACAAATAATGTTGTTTTTTTACACTTACATGATGCGGTTAATAGTATTCTATCTTCATTTGTCGTTATTTATACTTTCTGAATAAATGATGTGGTCATTATCTTAAGTCAAATAGGTGAAATTGAGTCTGGCAGAATTTTAAAATGCTCCCATTGGTGTAATCTATCACAATATGAAATGAGTAATGATATCAAAATCAAATTAGAGGATGTTAATATAATTTACTAATTTTCCTCAATTTATGTAACAGGTTGTGAGTTCAAACCCCGGGCCGAATCATCCCAAAGACTATAAAAATGGGACCCACTACCTCCCTGCTTGGCACTCAGCATCAAAGGTTGGAATTGGGGGTTAAATCACCAAAAATGATTCCCGGGCGTGGCCACAGCTGCTGCTCACTACTCCCCTCACCTCCCAGGGGGTGATCAAGGGTGATGGGTCAAATGCAGAGAATAATTTCCCCACACCTAGTGTGTGTGTGACAATCATTGGTACTTTAACATGATGTGGTTTATTCTGTACATACTGTATGTAGCATCATCTACGATAGAACTTGTGAATTTGGACTCATTTCATTATTCGCACATGAAGTTATAAGGGGATACATACTCTATATCACCAAAAGTATTTGGCCACCTGCCTTCACTCACATATGAACTTGAAGTGCCATCCCATTCCTAACCCATAGGTTCAATATGATGTCGGTCCACCTTTTGCAGCTATTACAGCTTCAACTCTTCTGGGAAAGGCTGTCCACAAGGTTGTGGAGTGTGTTTATAGGAATTCTCCACCATTCTTCCAAAAGTGCATTGGTGAGGTCACACACTGATGTTCGTGGAGAAGGTCTCCGTTCTAATTCATCCCAAAGGTGTTCTATCAGGTCAGGACTCTGTGCAGGCCAGTCAAGTTCATCCACACCAGACTCTTGTCATCCATGTCTTTATGGACCTTGCTTTGTGCACTGGTGCACAGTCGTGTTTGAAGAGGAAGGGGCCCGCTCCAAACTGTTCCCACAAGGTTGGTAGCATGGAATTGTCCAAAAATGTTTTGGTATCCTGGAGCATTCAAAGTTCCTTTCACTGGAACTAACAACCTCCTCCACCAAATGTCCCACTCCCACCTCCAAACCCATACTCGTCCATCAGAAATTTCACGAGTGGATTTGTTGCACAGGTGGCATCCTATGACAGTTCCACGCTGGAAATCACTGAGAGCGGCCTATTCTTTCACAAATGTTTGTAGAAACAGTCTCCATGCCTAAGTGACTTATTTATGTATTTACATTTATTGATTAGAACACCTGATTCTGATCATTTGGATGGGTGGCCAAATACTTTTGGCAATATAGTGTATTATTGCAGCATATTTATGTGCGCCCAGAAAATGTGTCCCCAGTCATAAGTACAACACGGAATGTACACATTGTCTAAGGCATTTATTTTGGCATAAATGTCGCAGGTTACATTACCAACTACATATTTGACAAGGTGACAATCCACATTTTGTATACCATCACAAATTATAGCTTCGCCCATAGCTCCGCCCCCTCCGAAGTCAGGCGTGGATACAAAGATTTGCTATTGTGGAATCCAGTTTAGAACAGCAGTTCATTTCATTTGAAAAAATTCCGCTCATTTTTATACTAAGCAAACTCATCTCGGGGGCCGGAAAAAAACCTGTTCCAAATGATCATCCTGGCACTAACACCTGCTGCAGCTCCTCCACTTCCAGGGTCCACATCTTCCTGTGGAGATCCGCCCGCTCGGAGAGATCCGCCATCTTCACGGCGCGGACGACCGGCTCCGGGGAGACGGCCTGGACGGCGCCCATCACCATCACGTATTTACCTACACGTTAAATAAGGAATAATTCACTTGTAACTCGGGATGTCCGATAATGGCTTTTTTGCCGATATTCCGATATTGTCCAACTCTTAATTACCGATACCGATATATGCAGTCGTGGAATTAACACATTATTATGCCTAATTTGGACAACCAGGTATGGTGAAGATAATAGATAATTAAAAAAAAAAATAATAAAATAAGATAAATAAATTAAAAACATTTACTTGAATAAAAAAGAAAGTAAAACAATATAAAAACAGTTACATAGAAACTAGTAATTAATGAAAATTGGTAAAATTAACTGCCCATCACCATCACGTATTTACCTACACGTTAAATAAGGAATAATTCACTTGTAACTAGGGATGTCCGATAATGGCTTTTTTGCCGATATTCCGATATTGTCCAACTCTTAATTACCGATACCGATAAATGCAGTCGTGGAATTAACACATTATTATGCCTAATTTGGACAACCAGGTATGGTGAAGATAATCGATTTTTTTTTTTTAATTAATACAATAAAATAAGATAAAAAAATTTAAAACATTTCCTTGAATAAAAAAAGAAAGTAAAACAATACAAAAAAAGTTACATAGAAACTAGTAATTAATGAAAATTAGTCAAATTAACTGCCCATCACCATCACGTATTTACCTACACGTTAAATACTACTCAGTGGCCTAGTGGTTAGAGTGCCCGCCCTGAGATCGGTAGGTTGTGAGTTCAAACCCCGGCCGAGTCATACCAAAGACTATAAAAATGGGACCCATTACCTCCCTGCTTGGCACTCAGCATCAAGGGTTGGAATTGGGGGTTAAATCACCAAAATGATTCCCGAGCGCGGCCACCGCTGCTGCCCACTGCTCCCCTCACCTCCCAGGGGGTGATCAAGGGTGATGGGTCAAATGCAGAGAATAATCTCGCCACACCTAGTGTGTGTGTGACAATCATTGGTACTTTAACTTTTTAACTTTAAATAACATTATTATGCCTAATTTGGACAACCAGGTACGGTGAAGATAATAGATTAAAAAAAATGTAATTAATAAAATAAAATAAGATAAATTAAAAACATTTTCTTGAATAAAAAAGAAAGTAAAACAGTTTAAAAACAGTTACATAGAAACTAGTGATTAATGAAAATTGGTAAAATTAACTGCCCATCACCATCATGTATTTACCTACACGTTAAATAAGGAATAATTAACTTGTAACTAGGGATGTCCGATAATGGCTTTTTTGCCGATATTCCGATATTGTCCAACTCTTAATTACCGATACCGATATATACAGTCGTGGAATTAACACATTATTATGCCTAATTTGGACAACCAGGTATGGTAAAGATAAGGTCCTTTTTTTTTAAAATGTATAAAATAAGAAATAAATTAAAAACATTTTCTTGAATAAAAAAGAAAGTAAAACAATATAAAAACAATTACATAGAAACTAGTAATTAATGAAAATTGGTCAAATTAACTGCCCATCACCGTCACGTATTTACCTACACGTTAAATAAGGAATAATTCACTTGTAACTCGGGATGTCCGATAATGGCTTTTTTGCCGATATTCCGATATTGTCCAACTCTTAATTACCGATACCGATATATACAGTCGTGGAATTAACACATTATTATGCCTACCGGTAATTTGGACAACCAGGTATGGTGAAGATAATAGATAAAAAAAAATTAAATTAATACAATTAAACAAGATAAATAAATTAAAAACATTTTCTTGAATAAAAAAGAAAGTAAAACAATATAAAAACAGTTACATAGAAACTGGTAATTAATGAAAATTGGTAAAATTAACTGCCCATCACCATCACGTATTTACCTACACGTTAAATAAGGAATAATTCACTTGTAACTAGGGATGTCCGATAATGGCTTTTTTGCCGATATTCCGATATTGTCCAACTCTTAATTACCGATACCGATATATGCAGTCGTGGAATTAACACATTATTATGCCTAATTTGGACAACCAGGTATGGTGAAGATAATAGATAATTTTTTTTAAAATTAATAAAATTAAACAAGATAAATAAAAAACAATATAAAAACAGTTACATAGAAACTAGTAATTAATTAAAATTGGTCAAATTAACTGCCCATCACCATTACGTATTTACCTACACGTTAAATAAGGAATAATTCACTTGTAACTGGGGATGTCCGATAATGGCTTTTTTGCCGATATTGTCCAACTCTTAATTACCGATACCGATATATGCAGTCGTGGAATTAACACATTATTATGCCTAATTTGGACAACCAGGTATGGTGAAGATAATAGATTTTTTTTTTTTTTTAATTAATACAATAAAATAAGATAAAAAAATTAAAAACATTTCCTTGAATAAAAAAGAAAGTAAAACAATACAAAAAAAGTTACATAGAAACTAGTAATTAATGAAAATGAGTCAAATTAACTGCCCATCACCATCACGTATTTACCTAAACGTTAAATAAGGAATAATTCACTTGTAACTAGGGATGTCCGATAATGGCTTTTTGCCGATATCCGCTATTCCGATATTGTCCAACTCTTAACTACCGATACCGATATATGCAGTCGTGGAACATTATTATGCCTAATTTGGACAACCAGGTATGGTGACGATAAGGTCCTTTAAAAAAATAAATAAATAAAACAAGATAAATAAATTAAAAACATTTTCTTGAATAAAAAAGAAAGTAAAACAATATAAAAACAGTTACATAGAAACTAGTAATTAATGAAAATGAGTCAAATTAACTGTTAAAGGTTAGTACTATTAGTGGACCAGCAGCACGCACAATCATGTGTGCTTACGGACTGTATCCCTTGCAGACTGTATTGATATATATTGATATATACTGTAGGAACCTACCAGAATATTAATAACAGAAACAACTAGACATGTCCGATAATATCGGCCTGCCGATAATAAAAGGGTTGTTTCTTTCTGTTATTAACATTGTGGTTCCTACATTATATATCAATATATATCAATACAGTCTGCAAGGGATACAGTCCGTAAGCACACATGATTGTGCGTGCTGCTGGTCCACTAATAGTACTAACCTTTAACACTTCATTTTAATCATTTTCATTCATTACTAGTTTCTATGTAACTGTTTTTATATTGTTTTACTTTCTTTTTTATTCAAGAAAATGTTTTTAATTTATTTATCTTATTTTATTTTTTTAAAAAGGACCTTATCTTCACCATACCTGGTTGTCCAAATTAGATATAATAATGTGTTAATTCCACAACTGTATATATCGGTATCGGTAATTAAGAGTTGGGCAATATCGGAATATCGGCAAAAAAGTCATTATCGGACATCCCTAGTTAGTAGTATTAGTGGACCAGCAGCACGCACAATCATGTGTGCTTACGGACTGTATCCCTTGCAGACTGTATTGATATATATTGATATATAATGTAGGAACCTACCAGAATATTAATAACAGAAAGAAACAACCCTTTTGTGTGAATGAGTGTAAATGGGGGAGGGAGGTTTTTGGGTTGGTGCACTAATTGTAAGTGTATCTTGTGTTTTTTATGTTGATTTAATTATAAAAAAAAACAAACAAAAAAACGATACCGATAATTTCCGATATTACATTTTAAAGAATTTATCGGCCGATATTATCGGACATCTCTACTTGTAACCATTAAATTACATTTCCCGAGCGCGGCCACCGCTGCTGCTCACTGCTCCCCTCACCTCCCAGGGGGGTGAACAAGGGGATGGGTCACATTCAGAAGAAACATTTCACCACACATAGTGTGTGTGAGACTAGCATTGGTACTTTAACTTGAAATAAGAGTTTTTACCTGACGACAAGCACGGCTTCCCTTTAGGGATGTTATTAACGCCTTGGACGGTGAACGTGCCCGTGTCGTCCATGAGCAGCACGCTGTTGAGCTCCGCTTGGACCTCCATCACGGTGCCCTGCATCCACACCAGGGACACCGGCAGGAGGCGAGTCCCGCTCAGCTTCACCAGCCACCCGGCGCCGCTCGGCTCGCCGGAAGTCCCAGTCGCTGTTCTTAACTGACCGGATAAGACCTTCACTGGTGGGGGGCGCTTTTTGTCACCGTCCGCTTTATCCATTTTTTAATCACTTTTGTCACTGTCATTCACACACACGGAGCTCGTCGAACCTAAACATTACACTTTCCCGCTGTAGGGCGGGCTTCCGGAAACGTCACTACCGGCAAGGGTCCTTCAAAGTAAAACCCCACCGGAAATCGCTTGTGAACATTTCGCAGTGTACTGTCGGGTTAGCGAACTGCCCGACCCGTTTGCGCATGCGCCGGACGTCAGCAACTTTCTGTCCCCACTTGACGGCAGTTTGTTCAAAACTATTTGCGTCAAACTGGAACCTTCGACTAAATTAAACATTTTTTAACACAAAACACAGACATTTTACTATTTTTGTCAAACTGGAACCTTCGACTAAATAAACATTTGTTTTAACACAAAACACAGACGTTTTAATATTTTCGTCAAACTGGAACCTTCGACTAAATTAAAAAAATGCTAACACAAAACAGGCATTTTACTATGTTCGTCAAACTGGAACCTTCGACTAAATTAAACAATTTTTTAACACAAAACACAGGCATTTTAATATTTTCGTCAAACTGAAACCTTCGACTAAATTAAAAAAATGTAAACAAAACAGGTATTTTACTATTTTCGTCAAACTGGAACCTTCGACTAAATTAAACATTTTTTTTAAACACAAACACGCATTTTACTATTTTCGTCAAACTGGAACCTTCGACTAAATAAAAAATAATCAAACACAAAACACAGACGTTTTAATATGTTCGTCAAACTGGAACCTTCGACTAAATTTAAAAAATGTTTTAACACAAAACATGCATTTTACTATTTTCGTCAAATTGGAACCTTCGACTAAATAAAACATTTTTTAACACAAAACACAGGCATTTTACTATTTTCGTCAAACTGAAACCGTCGACTAAATACAAAAAAATTAAACACAAAACAGGTATTTTACTATTTTTGTCAAACTGGAACCTTCGACTAAATTAAACATTTTTTAACACAAAACACAGGCATTTTAATATTTTCATCAAACTCAAACCTTCGATTAAATTAAAAAAATGTAAACAAAACACAAGCATTTTAATATTTTCGTCAAACTCAAACCTTCGATTAAATTTAAAAAATGTAAACAAAACACAGGCATTTTAATATTTTCGTCAAACTGGAACCTTCGACTAAATTAAAAATAATTTAACACAAAACACAGCCGTTTTACTATTTTCGTCAAACTGGAACCTTCGACTAAATAAAAACAATTTTTTAAAACAAAACAAAACACAGGCATTTTAATACTTTCGTCAAACTGAAACCTTCGACTAAATTAAAAAAATGTAAACAAAACACAGGCATTTTACTATTTTCGTCACATTGGAACCTTCGACTAAATTAAAAAAATGTAAACACAAAACAGTTATTTTACTATATGCGTCAAATTGGAACTTTGGACTAAATAAAAACTATTTTAACACAAAACACAGGCATTTTAATATTTTCGTCAAACAAACCTTCGACTAAATACAATTTTTTTAAACAAAAAACACAGGCGTTTTACTATTTGCGTCAAACTGGAACCTTCGACTAAATAAAAACATTTGAACACAACACACAGGAATTTGACTATTTTCGTCAAACTGAAACCTTCGACTAAATTTATTTTTTAACACAAAACAGGCATTTTACTATTTTCGTCAAACTGAAACTTTCGACTAAATAAACATTTGTTTTAACACAAAACATGCATTTTACTATTTATGTCAAACTGGAACCTTCGACTAAATAAAAAAATAATTAAACACAAAACACAGGCGTTTTACTATTTTCGTCAAACTGAAACCTTCGACTAAATAAAAACATTTAAACACAAAACAGGCATTTTACTATTTTCATCAAACTGGAACCTTCGACTAAATTAAAAAAAAATGTTAACACAAAACACAGGCATTTTAATATTTTCATCAAACTCAAACCTTCGATTAAATTAAAAAAATGTAAACAAAACACAGGCATTTTAATATTTTCATCAAACTCAAACCTTTGATTAAATTAAAAAAATGTAAACAAAACACAGGCATTTTAATATTTTCGTCAAACTGGAACCTTCGACTAAATAAAAAATAATTTAACACAAAACACAGACGTTTTAATATTTTCATCAAACTAAAACCGACTAAATTAAAAAAATGTAAACACAAAACACAGGCATTTGACTATTTTCGTTAAACTGGAACCTTCGACTAAATTAAAAAAATGTTAACACAAAACACAGGTATTTTACTATTTTTATCAAACTGGAACCTTCGACTAAATTAAAAATTTGTTTTAACACAAAACATGCATTTTACTATTTGCGCCAAACTGCAACCTTCGACTAAATTAAACATGTTTTAACACAAAACACAGCCATTTTACTATTTTTGTCAAACTGGAACCTTCGACTAAATTAAACATTTTTTTTAACACAAAACATGCATTTTACTATTTTCGTCAAACTGGAACCTTCGATTAAATAAAAAATAATCAAACACAAAACACAGACGTTTTACTATTTTTGTCAAACTGTAACCTTCGACTAAATTAAACATTTGTTTATGCATTTTACTTTTTTCGTCAAACTGGAACCTTCGACTAAATTAAACATTTTTTTAATACAAAACACAGGCATTTTAATATTTGCGTCAAACTGGAACCTTCGACTAAATAAAAAATAATCAAACACAAAACACAGGCATTTTACTATTTTTGTCAAACTGAAACTTTCGACTAAATAAACACTTGTTTTAACACAAAACACAGGCATTTTTTTTATTTTTCGGCAAACTGGAACCTTCGACTAAATAAAAAATGTAAACACAAAACACAGACATTTTACTATTTTCGGCAAACTGGAACCTTCGACTAAATAAAAAATTAAACACAAAACACAGGCATTTTACTATTTTCGTCAAACTGAAACCATCGACTAAATAAAAACATTTAAACACATAACAGGCATTTTACTATTTTCATCAAACTGGAACCTTCGACTAAATAAAAAAATAATTAAACACAAAACACAGGCATTTTAATATTTTTGTCAAACTGGAACCTTCGACTAAATTAAACATTTTTTTTTTTAACACAAAACATGCATTTTACTATTTTCGTCAAACTGGAACCTTCGACTACCGGTAAATAAAAAATAATCAAACACAAAACACAGACGTTTTAATATTTTCGTCAAACTGGAACCTTCGACTAAATCAAAAAAATGTTTTAACACAAAACATGCATTTTACTATTTTCGTCAAATTGGAACCTTCGACTAAATAAAAAATTAAACACAAAACACAGGCACTTTACTATTTTCGTCAAACTGAAACCATCGACTAAATAAAAACATTTAAACACAAAACAGGCATTTTACTATTTTCATCAAACTGGAACCTTCGACTAAATTAAAAACAATTTAACACAAAACACAGGCATTTTACTATTTTCATCAAACTGGAACCTTCGACTAAATAAAAAAATAAACACAAAACACAGGCATTTTAATATTTTTGTCAAACTGGAACCTTCGACTAAATTAAAAAAAAATTTTTTAACACAAAACATGCATTTTACTATTTTCGTCAAACTGGAACCTTCGACTAAATAAAAAATAATCAAACACAAAACACAGACGTTTTAATATGTTTGTCAAACTGGAACCTTCGACTAAATTAAAAAAAAAATTTAAACACAAAACATGCATTTTACTATTTTTGTCAAACTGGAACCTTCGACTAAATAAAAAATTAAACACAAAACACAGGCATTTTACTAGTTTCAGCAAACTGGAACCTTCGACTAAATTAAAAACAATTTAACACAAAGCACAGGCGTTTTACTATTTTCATCAAACTGGAACCTTCGACTAAATAAAAAAATAATTAAACACAAAACACAGGCATTTTAATATTTTTGTCAAACTGGAACCTTCGACTTAATTAAACTTTTTTTTTAACACAAAACATGCCTTTTACTATTTGCGTCAAACTGGAACCTTCGACTGAATAAAAAATAATCAAACACAAAACACAGACGTTTTAATATTTTCTTCAAACTGGAACCTTCGACTAAATTAAAAAATTTTTTAACACAAAACATGCATTTTACTATTTTCGTCAAACTGGAACCTTCAACTAAATAAAAAATTAAACACAAAACACAGACATTTTACTATTTTCGTCAAACTGGAACCTTCGACTAAATAAACATTTGTTTTAACACAACATGCATTTTACTATTTTTGTCAAACTGGAACCTTCGACTAAATTAAAAAAAACGTTTAAACACAAAACATGCATTTTACTATTTTCGTCAAACTGGAACCTTCGACTAAATAAAAAATTAAACACAAAACACAGACATTTTACTATTTTCAGCAAACTGGAACCTTCGACTAAATAAACATTTGTTTTAACACAAAACATGCATTTTACTATTTTTGTCAAACTGGAACCTTCCACTAAATTAAACAGTTTTTTTTAACACAAAACATGCATTTTACTATTTACGTCAAACTGGAACCTTCGACTAAATTTAAAAAATGTAAACACAAAACATGCATTTTACTATTTACGTCAAACTGGAACCTTCGACTAAATAAAAAATAATCAAACACAAAACACAGAATTTTAATATTTTCGTCAAACTGTTCGCCAAACGGGAACCTTCGACTAAATTAACATTTTTTTTTAACTTTTTTTTCCCATCCATATAGTTATTTCAATTTCGAAGCTGAAATTATTTTTAGCTATCTAAATACTTTAAACGTACATCCATTGTTATTTTTGTAATATTTTCAACGGCTCAAAGTCGCCAAACTTTAGCAGGAAGTTTCTGCATGCACACCAAATCCGGCAGTGACACGCAACTATTAAAACAAACAGATTCATGATGACGTCATGTTATATTTGACCTGCTTTAAATACACCGGTGTAAAATTAAATGGTCAAAAATAAAACAAGTATGCTTTGTTTGGATGAGTCAAAATGGTGCTAATTTGTTGCATTAAGTTGATTTTATTCAAAGTGTATTCAGCAAAAAAAGCATGTATTTTTTAAAAAAAAGACAAAAATCTGGTTCATCATTTCATTAAATAACTTTTATTTCTTTAAGAATAACAGGAGAAAAGCGTTAGCAATTTCTGTACAATTGTTTCACTGTGTTTTCCCTTGGATTGGACTTGTCGAAACCCACGAATGCTGGGGGGACGTGTGGGGGGGGTCTGAGAAATGTTTACGCTGCCATGTAGTGCACGTTTTAATCCTTTAAAAAAAAAAAAAAAAAAAAAACAATTTCTTTGTCCACAGACGTCAGTCGAGTTTCCTTCAGATCGATTCTGAGAAAGAAATTTCCTTTAAGCGTCATGTTGGCTCTCCTCGCTTCCGTGACGGCTGCGCTTGTCTTTGTCCCAGTTCAATGTAAAAAAAAAAAAAAAAAAAAAAAAAAAACAACCTAAGAGGCACATTAGAAATACTGCCATTTTCCCAGGACTGTGTCTTTGATTGCATCCACGAACTGTACAGGCACCCAGTAGACCCAATACTGAGACGCTTCTGTAGGACCCAACTGGAACGCCTGGGACCCAAATAGATCATGTATTGACATGCACTCATTGTACACACCATCACTTTTTCTTAGGCTCTGATTACAAAGGGGAACATTTGAGGGTAGCGGGGGGTGTATATTGTAGCGTCCTGGAAGAGTTAGTGCTGCAAGGGATTCTGGGTATTTGTTCTGTTGTTACGTTGCGGATGTTCTCCCGAAATGTGTTTGTCATTCTTGTTTGGTGTGAGTTCGCAGTGTGGCGCATATTTGTAACAGTGTTAAAGTTGTTTATACGGCCACCCTCAGTGTGACCTGTATGGCTGTTGACCAAGTATGCGATGCATTCACTTGTGTGTGTGAAAAGCCGTAGATATTATGTGATTGGGCCGGCAATTTAAGGTTTATTGGCGCTCTGTACTTCTCCCTACGTCCGTGTACACGGCGGCGTTTTAAAAAGTCATGAATTTTACTTTTTGAAACCGATTCCGATATTACATTTTAAAGCATTTATTGGCCGATAATATCGGCAGTCCGATATTATCGGACATCTCTAGTGATAATCATAGAGGCGGAAATGTACACATATGCGATACTGTCCAGTAAAATCCAGCTGAAGCAACAAAAACGGAAGTCTGATTACCATATTTTCTGGACTATAAGCCGCTATTTTTTTCCCAACGCTTTGAACCCTGCAGCTTGGGAAACAGTGCGATAAATTTATGGATTTTTCTTTGTTTTGTTTTCAAATCACGCCGACAGACACTGAGAAGGTGTGTTATTGTTCGTGCTATGGCGCTATCTTTTGGACAAATTCCCTCACTGCAGGATGGCATTGTACTTCCTGTTTCGTGCCTTGGACCGGAAGTAAAAATCGTCCGTAGCGTTTCTGCTGGAAAGGATTCTTCATTCATCATTTCAAACGTTTGTAAGTTTTACAATATAACAATTTATACTTACTAAACCGTCACCTGTGTGATATCTGTAAGTGTTTTCCTGCACATTTGTACGTAATGTAATCAAGCTAGCATCGTTAGCATTAGCGAATTTGCCAACCCGTTTAAAAATGTCTCTTAGTGTTATTAACTTATGTTGCAGTTTTTCGCAAAATAAAAGCAATCTGTTAGAATAATTTTCTAAATTATCACAAAAACTTTGTATTACATTGTGTTCCTGACAAGAAGACAAAAGGCTGTCTTTTGAAACCTACCAAGAGTAAGGCTCGTAAAACTCCACTGTGTAGGGGCGGGTAAGCAAGATGGTGTTCCTGTGTTCTCTCATGTATGGTAATCAACAGAAGGATGTTGTTCTGGCCCAAGGACTTCAAAGCGGCGACAACCAAGGATCTGCCCAATTTCCAGACGAACTCTTTTTGAACTATTTTATGGAACTATTTTACGACCTCTCCTTTTGAACTGTTCGGTAACCAAAGGCAACGCTGTTTACGACCCACTTCCCTCTGGAAGCAGCTGTGGTCGGGTGGGGGGAGAAAGTCAAATAAAGAAGGAGGAGTGCAATCTTTGGGCAGAGCGTGCTGGAGATTGTAGAAGGATACAATGTCCGGACGACTCTCCTCAATATATTGAGTCCAAATTGAAATATGTCTCTGTTTAATTCTTTGCCTCTTGTCTTGTTTAATAAATGTCATCAGTGTTTGAACCTGACATAATATTTCAAAGAGTAGATTTGCGACTTGTAGGTGTTTCCGATTAAAGGGCGTTTTGCGACACGAGACGTCATTTTCGTAAAATCTCATCCTGTGAGACTCCACTTTGAGGAAGATATTGCCGTGATGTCGGTAGAAGACGAAGGCAGCGGGCGATCGCTCAAAAGGGAAGGGACCCGCGAGTAGGGATGATGTTTGATAAGAAATTATCGAGTTCGAGCCCATTATCGAATCCTCTTATCGGACCGATTCCTTATCGATTCTCTTATCGAATCCAGATAGGTTGTTGTATATGGAAAAAAACACGTTTAAAAATGTCTCTCTTAGTGTTATTAACTTACGTTAGCTGCGTTTCCGTTGCAGTTTTTCGCAAAATAAAAGCAACATGTTAGAATAATTGTTTCTAAATTATCACAAAAACTTTGTATTACATTGTGTTCCTGACAAGAAGACAAAAAAGGCTGTCTATTGAAACCTACCAAGAGTAAGGCTAGTAAAACTCCACTGTGTAGGGGCGGGTAAGCAAGATGGTGTTCCTGTGTTCTTTCATGTACGGTAATCAACAGAAGGACCTACCAAGGATCTGCCCAATTTCCAGACGAACTCTTTTTGAACTATTTTATGGAACTCTTTACTCTTACATGAGACGTAATTTCCGTAAAATCTCATCCTGTGAATGAGACGTAATTTCCGTAAAAAATCATCCTGTGAGACTCCACTTTGAGGAAGATATTGCCGTGATGTCGGTAGAAGACGAAGGCAGCGGGCGATCGCTCAAAAGGGAAGGGACCCGCGAGTAGGGATGATGTTTGATAAGAAATTATCGAGTTCGAGCCCATTATCGAATCCTCTTATCGGACCGATTCCTTATCGATTCTCTTATCGAATCCAGATAGGTTGTTGTATATGGAAAAAAACACTATTTGGTTTAAAACTTTTTTTTAAACTTTTATTTTATAAGAAAAAAATAAAATAAAAAATAAAAATAAATATTGAGTGTTACCCCCCTAAAAAAATAAAATAAATAAATATTGACTGTTGTTACCCAAAGTATATTAAGTGGGATTTTTCAGAAAAACAAATATATACAGTAACACAAAAACAACCTGTCTCTGTGGTCACTATAGGTCAGGGGTCGGCAACCTTTACCAGTCAAAGAGCCATTTTGACCAGTTTCACAAATTATAGAAAACAATGGGAGCCACAAAAATATTTTGAAATTTTAAATGAAAAAACACTGCATACATAGTTTTTTTTTTTGCTTTGTGCTTGTATAAACTAGGGGTCTCAGACACGCTGCCCACGCCTTTATATGGAATTTGGTAGCTGGTGCGGCACGCGGATTTTAATCGATTGGCGCTTGTCAACGTCATGCGTACCGTGATGGTACAGCATTTAGCAACCACTACCAACAGCGTGCCTGATCAGCCACACCTTGTATGGGCTTTCGCTTGCTCACGTAGGTGACAGCAAGGCATACTTGGTCAACAACCACACAGGTTACACTGA
This sequence comes from Nerophis lumbriciformis, assembly GCF_033978685.3. Lineage (NCBI taxonomy): Eukaryota > Metazoa > Chordata > Actinopteri > Syngnathiformes > Syngnathidae > Nerophis > Nerophis lumbriciformis. The sequence goes on along the minus strand of NC_084571.2, from coordinate 33,307,197 downwards.
CGGTGGCGGTATAAAAAAAAACTTTAACACTCTTACTAATAATGCGCCACACTGTGAACCCACACCAAACAAGAATGACAAACACATTTCGGGAGAACATCTGCACCGTAACACAACATAAACACAACAGGACAAATACCCAGAATCCCATGCAGCTCTAACTCTTCCGGGATACATTATACACCCCCCGCTACCAAACCCCGCCCACCTCAACCGACGCACAGAGAGAGGGTTGGGGTGGGGGCGGGGTTTGGTCGTAGCAGGGGTGTATATTGTAGCCCGGAAGAGTCAGGGCTGCATGGGATTCTGGGTGTTTGTTCTGTTGTGTTTATGTTGTGCTAAAGTGCAGATGTTCTCCCGAAATGTGTTTGTCATTCTTGTTTGGTTTTGGTTCAAAGTGTGGCGCATTATGAGTAAGAGTGTTAAAGTTGTTTTATATGGTCACCGTCAGTGTAACCTGTGTGGCTGTTGACCAAGTATGCCTTGCTGTCACGTACGTGTGCAAGCAGAAGATGTATATTGTGTAACAAGTGTTGGGCTGGCACGCTGTTAATACAGATTGTAGAAGGCGCCAAATGTTGTACCATCATGGCACGCCTTTATTATAGTTGTAAGAGTGATAATCGTTAATATATATCCCGGGAGTTTTCTGCGAGAGGCACTGAAATCCGGAAGTCTCGCGGGAAAATTGGGGGGTTCAGCAAGTAAGCTGCTGAGCCGCATCAGAGTGATCAAAGAGCCGCATGCGGCTCCGGAGCCGCGGGTTGCCGAACCCCTGCTATAGGTGAATAGCCATGCCTTGAGGCGTTTTTTTCCGGTCCATTATTTTTGCTGCTTGTGTGACGTAGCTCAGTCATTAGACTGAGCTACGTCATTTGCTGTGATGTTCCACAGGGCATTTCTTGTGGGACGGGATTCGTTCCCAGGGATTCAAATAAAGAACCAACTCTTTTTCTTTACTATAGTGGCCTCGATAACGGGAACCGGTTCCCAAAAAGGGATTCGAGTCCATGGAATCGGTTCCTTTCTTATCGAACGGTTCTTTTCTTATCGAACAACTGGGAGAACCGGTTTCGAACATCATCCCTACGGCCCGGAATGACCCGTTTATCTAGTTGTCCTGGAGTGGCGCCTCAATGGTTTGGTGTTTAAGTGTGAAATGCGGAAAAAAAAGTGTTTCCATCATGCTTTTGCGAAACACTTCAATATCGAAACGTCTCCAAAACCACCTCATGAGAGCGCAGAAAACTTTTTGTGATATTTGAGAGTTTTTTCAAAACATTTCCATTACCAGTTTCTTATTGCGATATTTAGGTTTTGCACATTTCTCGGGGTAATCGAAACGCAGCTGGTGACATTCTTTTTGTATTGTTTCAGTCAGGGATGATGTTTATCAGAAATGATCGATTTCGATGCTATTATCGAACCGATTCCTTATTGAATCCAGATATGTTGTTGTATATGGAAAAAAACACAATACTTAGTGTTAGAATAATTGTTTCTAAATTATCACAAAAACTTTGTGTTACATTGAGGGCCCGGTGAGAAGCGAAAGCTGTCTTTGGAACCTACCAAGAGTAAGGCTCGTAAAACTCCACTGTGGGGGGGGGAGAAGCAAAATGAAGGTAATCAACAGAAAGATATTGTTCGAACCCAAGGACTTCAAAGCGGAGAGGAAGCAGGACCAGACTCCCCTCCAGGCGACCTCTTCTTTTGAACTGTTCGGTAACTAAAGGCAACGCTGTTTACGACCCACTTCCCTTTGGAAGTGGAAGCTGTGGTCGGAGAAAGTCAAATAAAGAAGGAAGCATACGATCTTTTGCCAGAGCGTGCTGAGATACTGTACAAGGGTACAGTGTACAGGCGACTCTCCTGAATTGAGTCCAAATTGAATTCTGTCTCTGTTTGACTCTTTGCTTCCTGTCTTGTTTAATAGATGTCATCAGTGTTTGAACCTGACACTTGGTTTAACAAAAGCTCACTTTTGTTTTTGAAGAAAAAAATAAAATAAACAGGGCAAACACTGCCCTGGTCTCTCTGGCTGTCATGAATGTCATCGTCTGAAATAGGATAACGTGATCTTGCAAGCACTGGTTTATTAGACAGACCTGTAAACTCTAGAGTGGTGTAGGCTACAAGATACCGTTAAAGGGGAACATTATCACCAGACCTATGTAAGCGTCAATATATACCTTGATGTTGCAGAAAAAAGACCATATATTTTTTTAACCGATTTCCGAACTCTAAATGGGTGAATTTTGGCGATTTAAACACCTTTCTATTATTCGCTCTCACAACGTGACGTCACATCGGGAAGCAATCCGCCATTTTCTCAAACACCGAGTCAAATCAGCTCTGTTATTTTCCGTTTTTTCCACTGTTTTCCGTACCTTGGAGACATCATGCCTCGTCGGTGTGTTGTCGGAGGGTGTAACAACACGAACAGGGACGGATTCAAGTTGCACCAGTGGCCCAAAGATGCGAAAGTGGCAAGAAATTGGACGTTTGTTCCGCACACTTTACCGACGAAAGCTATGCTACGACAGAGATGGCAAGAATGTGTGGATATCCTGCGACACTCAAAGCAGATGCATTTCCAACGATAAAGTCAAAGAAATCTGCCGCCAGAACCCCATTGAATCTGCCGGAGTGTGTGAGCAATTCAGGGACAAAGGACCTCGGTAGCACGGCAAGCAATGGCGGCAGTTTGTTCCCGCAGACGAGCGAGCTAAACCCCCTGGATGTCTTGGCTCACACCGTCCCAAGATGATCAAGAGAAGAATATCGACCCTAGCTTCCCTGGCCTGCTGACATCAACTCCAAAACTGGACACATCAGCTTTTAGGAAAAGAGCGCGGATGAGGGTATGTCTACAGAATATATTAATTGATGAAAATTGGGCTGTCTGCACTCTCAAAGTGCATGTTGTTGCCAAATGTATTTCATATGCTGTAAACCTAGTTCATAGTTGTTAGTTTCCTTTAATGCCAAACAAACACATACCAATCGTTGGTTAGAAGGCGATCGCCGAATTCGTCCTCGCTTTCTCCCGTGTCGCTGGCTGTCGTGTCGTTTTCGTCGGTTTCGCTTGCATACGGTTCAAACCGATATGGCTCAATAGCTTCAGTTTCTTCTTCAGTTTTGTTTTTGCTACCTGCCTCCACACTACAACCATCCGTTTCAATACATGCGTAATCTGTTGAATCGCTTAAGCCGCTGAAATCCGAGTCTGAATCCGAGCTAATGTCGCTATAGCTTGCTGTTCTATGCGCCATGTTTGTTTTTATTGGCTTCACTATGTGACGTCACAGGAAAATGGACGGGTGGTTAAAATCAGGCACTTTGAAGCTTTTTTTAGGGATATTGCGTGATGGGTAAAATTTTGAAAAAAAATTCGAAAAATATAATAAGCCACTGGGAACTGATTTTTAATGGTTTTAACCCTTCTGAAATTGTGATAATGTTCCCCTTTAACGTTATCAGACACATACAAAAAAGGTTAACGTTACCGTTAGCCACTGACTATGCTTAGATAACGTTAATCTAGCTAACATTACTGCAGTCCTGGTAGACATAAGAGGTAACGTTATTTTAGCCTAAAGGCTACAAGTGAGCAGATATGGAAATGAACCTGGGACTGCAGGTTGAAGCAGAGGAAGAGTTAAATTAAGTTAAAGTACCAATGATCGTCACACATACACTAGGTGTGGTGAAATTTGTCCTCTGCATTTGACCCATCCCCTTGATCACCCCCTGGGAGGTGAGGGGAGCAGTGGGCAGCAGCGGTGCCGCACCCGGGAATCATTTTTGGTGATTTAACCCCCAATTCCAACCCTTGATGCTGAGTGCCAAGCAGGGAGGTAATGGGTCCCATTTTTATAGTCTTTGGTATGACTCGGCCGGGGTTTGAACTCGCAACCTACCGATCTCAGGGCGGACACTCTAACCACTAGGCTAGGGGCGTGCTTCGTCATCTCTGTCGCTGCTTCTCCACGACACCTTTCTCTAACCTTCAGGTTATGTGCGGCCTGAACATGTTTCAACATGTTTGTTGTACTTCCCCCCCCTTATAGGAAAGCAAAGCCTAGCAATAATTGCAGATAGCCGTTTCTTCGTCGTATTTCTTAGTAAAGTGAAGCCATGCCTTGGAGCGTTTTTTTTTTTCCGGTCCATTGTTGTTGCTGCTTCTGTATCTGCCGCCGAATAACTGAGCTACGTCATGTCCTGTGACACGGGATTCGAATAAAGAACCAAATCTTTTTCTTTACTATAGTGGCTTCGATAACGGGAACTGTTTCTCAAAAAGGGATTCGAATCCATGGAATCAGTTCTTTTCTTATCGAACAATCGGGCGAATCGGTTTTCGAACATCATCCCTAGTTTCGGTTTTGTAAATTCGCCAAGTAGCCACCGTGGAGTTATTGATTCTGTTTAGCTGATTGAAGAGCGAGCTTCCGCAGCTAACGGGTCCTTGACGGTGACTTCTGTTTTGTTTGGTCAGCCGTTTTACTGCCGTGTTACAGGCACCGTTTGGAAACAATTAAAGCAGCACTAAGTAACTTTTCAACCTTCATAAAATATTGTTATACCTTTTTGGATGATACATATACAGCACAGGCCAAACTTTCTCGTTTTAATGCGTTTTCTTTATTTTCATGACTATTTACATTGTAGATTGTCACATCAAAACTATGAATGAACACGTGTGGAGTTATGTACTTAACAAAAAAGGTGAAATAACTGAAAACATGTTTGTATATTCTAGTTTCTTCAAAATAGCCACCCTTTGCTCGGATTACTGCTTTGCACACTCTTGGCATTCTCTCCATGAGCTTCAAGAGGTAGTCACCTGAAATGGTTTTCACTTCACAGGTGTGCTTGAAGCTCAGTGAGAGAATGCCAAGAGTGTTCATTCATAATTTGGATGCCTTCAGTGACAATAGTCATGAAGGTAAAGAAAATGCATTGAATGAGAAGGCTTGTCCAAACCTTTGGCCTGTACTGTATGTAAGAATATGTATTTATTCAAAAATGTATAGCCCGGAAATGACAGTAGTTTTACTTTCCTACAAGTTTAAACTTATTTTTACACTTGCATGACAGGTAAGACTGCTGAAGTAACCTGGAAGTAGGGTTTGTTTTGTCACGCATCATCAAAGACTGACTCATTTGACTTGATCATAGAGCTATTTTTGACGCTTGTATGAATGAATGAAAATGTTACCTAACAACTTTGCCAGTGCAGTAAATACAAGTTTAATGACGGTGGCAGTTTGACCCTGAAACGGTCACTGTAGTTATAAAAGAATCAGATTTGTCTTTTTGTACAAACCCCGTTTCCATATGAGTTGGGAAATTGTGTTAGATGTAAATATAAATGGAATACAATGATTTGCAAATCCTTTTCAACCCATATTCAGTTGAATATGCTACAAAGACAACATATTTGATGTTCAAACTGATAAACATTTTTTTTGTTTCAAATAATCATTAACTTTAGAATTTGATGCCAGCAACACGTGACAAAGAAGTTGGGAAAGGTGGCAATAAATACTGATAAAGTTGAAGAATTCTCATCAAACACTTATTTGGAACATCCCACAGGTGAACAGGCAAATTGGGAACAGGTGGGTGCCATGATTGGGTATAAAAGTAGATTCCATGCAATGCTCAGTCATTCACAAACAAGGATGGGGCGAGGGTCACCACTTTGTCAACAAATGCGTGAGCAAATTGTTGAACAGTTTAAGAAAAACCTTTCTCAACCAGCTATTGCAAGGAATTTAGGGATTTCACCATCTACGGTCCGTAATATCATCAAAGGATTCAGAGAATCTGGAGAAATCACTGCACGTAAGCAGCTAAGCCCGTGACCTTCGATCCCTCAGGCTGTACTGCATTAACAAGCTACATCAGTGTGTAAAGGATATCACCACATGGGCTCAGGAACACTTCAGAAACCCACTGTCAGTAACTACAGTTGGTCGCTACATCTGTAAGTGCAAGTTAAAACTCTCCTATGCAAGGCGAAAACCGTTTATCAACAACACCCAGAAACGCCGTCGGCTTCGCTGGGCCTGAGCTCATCTAAGATGGACTGATACAAAGTGGAAAAGTGTTCTGTGGTCTGACGAGTCCACATTTCAAATTGTTTTTGGAAACTGTGGACGTCGTGTCCTCCGGACCAAAGAGGAAAAGAACCATCTGGATTGTTATAGGCGCAAAGTGGAAAAGCCAGCATCTGTGATGGTATGGGGGTGTATTAGTGCCCAAGACATGTGAAGGCATCATTAATGCTGAAAGGTACATACAGGTTTTGGAGCAACATATGTTGCCATCCAAGCAACGTTATCATGGGCGCCCCTGCTTATTTCAGCAAGACAATGCCAAGCCACGTGTTACATCAACGTGGCTTCATAGTAAAAGAGTGCGGGTACTAGACTGGCCTGCCTGTAGTCCAGACCTGTCTCCCATTGAAAATGTGTGGCGCATTATGAAGCCCACAATGGAGACCCCCGGACTGTTGAACAACTTAAGTTGTACATCAAGCAAGAATGGGAAATAATTCCACTTGAGAAGCTTCAAAAATGTGTCTCCTCAGTTCCCAAACGTTTACTGAGTGTTGTTAAAAGGAAAGGCCATGTAACACAGTGGTGAACATGCCCTTTCCCAACTACTTTGGCACGTGTTCCATCCATCCATCCATCCATCTTCTTCCGCTTATCCGAGGTCGGGTCGCGGGGGCAGCAACCTAAGCAGGGAAGACCAGACTTCCCTCTCCCCAGTCACTTCGTCCAGCTCTTCCTGTGGAACCCCGAGGCGTTCCCAGGCCAGCCGGGAGACATAGTCTTCCCAACGTGTCCTGGGTCTTCCCCGCGGCCTCCTAACGGTCGGACGTGCCCTAAACACCTCCCTAGGGAGGCGTTCGGGTGGCATCCTGACCAGATGCCCGAACCACCTCATCTGGCTCCTCTCGATGTGGAGGAGCAGCGGCTTTACTTTGAGCTCCCCCCGGATGGCAGAGCTTCTCACCCTATCTCTAAGGGAGAGCCCCGCCACCCGGCGGAGGAAACTCATTTCGGCCGCTTGTACCTGTGATCTTGTCCTTTCGGTCATAACCCAAAGCTCATGACCATAGGTGAGGATGGGAACGTAGATCGACCGGTAAATTGAGAGCTTTGCCTTCCGGCTCAGCTCCTTCTTCACCACAACGGATCGATACAGCGTCCGCATTACTGAAGACGCCGCACCGATCCGCCTGTCGATCTCACGATCCACTCTTCCCTCACTCGTGAACAAGACTCCGAGGTACTTGAACTCCTCCACTTGGGGCAAGATCTCCTCCCCAACCCGGAGATGGCACTCCACCCTTTTCCGGGCGAGAACCATGGACTCGGACTTGGAGGTGCTGATTCTCATCCCAGTCGCTTCACACTCGGCTGCGAACCGATCCAGTGAGAGCTGAAGATCCTGGCCAGATGAAGCCATCAGGACCACATCATCTGCAAAAAGCAGAGACCTAATCCTGCAGCCACCAAACCAGATCCCCTCAACGCCTTGACTGTGCCTAGAAATTCTGTCCATAAAAGTTATGAACAGAATCGGTGACAAAGGGAAGCCTTGGCGGAGTCCAACCCTCACTGGAAAAGTGTCCGACTTACTGCCGGCAATGCGGCACGTGTTGCAGCCATGAAATTCTAAGTTAATTATTATTTGCAAAAAAAAAAAAAAAAAGTTTATGAGTTTGAACATCAAATATCTTGTCTTTGTAGTGCATTCAATTGAATATGGATTGAAAAGGCTTAGCAAATCATTGTATTCCGTTTATATTTACATCTAACACAATTTCCCAACTCATATGGAAACGGGGTTTGTAAGATATTAGTGTGTCATTTCCCGCTTGCGTTCAGAGCCTGAAGCAGCCGAGCGTCACCGCCCGTCGCCCTGGTGTGACCCCGGTGTCAATGCAACGCTCTTACTCACCATCATGTAATAGCCCTCGTGCTCTTCAATAGGCTCGGACAGCACGTTCTTAATGGAGCCCATCGGCACCTTCTCTGTCCTCTCTGCACACACACGGACACACCACAGTGACGCCGCCGTCCCTTTTAAGGTGGACGACCACAGCGAGACGGCCGCTCACCTTTCGTGCCGATCCACAGCTGATCCTGCTCCAGTTTGAACGTGAGTCTTACTTTCCCCCCGGACTTGTTGTACATTCCGGATAAAGGCACTGTCGGTAGTCGCTCCTGTGTGGGGAAGTCGGTCAGTGGCGGCCAAACACTCGCACGGCAAAACTGCAAACACGCTCACTTTTGTTCCTTTGACAGCCGGCATGACGTCTTCTGGTTTACCTTTGTCCAAAACCTTCCTGTGTTGCTGAAAGAAAACACAAAAGTTATGAGTTTAAATAATTGCATGGTGCATGAGTGTGTGCATGAGTGCACAAAGTCTAAAATGGACTGTGATATTCTGATGGTTCGCTCCCTTGGTGGTGGTAGCATCATGGTCCGGGGTTGCATGAGTGGAGCGGTGGTTCATTAATGGGGGAAGGGGGGTGACAAATTCCTACACGGACTGTGACGTTCTGATGGTGAAGTGAATTACATTTATATAGCACATTTCTCTAGAGACATAGCACATACATGAATCCCAACATGTCCTGTGACATTCTAAAGCAGTGGTTCTTAACCTGGTTTCGATCGAACCCTAGGGGTTCGGTGAGTCGGGCTCAGGACACACCCGACTCATTGTGTAAATAAAAACTTCTCCCTATCGGCGTATTAAGGATTTGGCAACAGCAGAAGTCAGTAATGCCCGAACCACTTCATCTGGCTCCTCTCGATGTGGAGGAGCAGCGGCTTTACTTTGAGCTCCCCCCGGATGGCAGAGCTTCTCACCCTATCTCTAAGGGAGAGCCCCGCTACCCGGCGGAGGAAACTCATTTCGGCCGCTTGTACCCATGATCTTGTCCTTTCGGTCATGACCCAAAGCTCATGATCATAGGTGAGGATGGGAACGTAGATCGATCGGTAAATTGAGAGCTTTGCCTTCCGGCTCAGCTCCTTCTTCACCACAACGGATCGATACAGCGTCCGCATTACTTAAGACGCCGCACCGATCCGCCTGTCGATCTCACGATCCACTCTTCCCTCACTCGTGAACAAGACTCCGAGGTACTTGAACTCCTCCACTTGGGGAAAGATCTCCTCCCCAAGTCGAAGATGGCACTCCACCCTTTTCCGGGCGCAAACCATGGACTCGGACTTGGAGGTGCTGATTCCCATCACAGTCGCTTCACACTCGGCTGCGAACCGATCCAGTGAGAGCTGAAGATCCTGGCCAGATGAAGCCATCAGGACCACATCATCTGCAAATAGTAGAGACCTAATCCTGCAGCCTCCAAACAAGATACCCTCAACACCCTGACTGCACCTAGAAATTCTGTCCATAGAAGTTATGAACAGAATCGGTGACAAAGGGCAGCCTTGGCGGAGTCCAACCCTCACTGGAAACGTGTCCGACTTACTGCCGGCAATGCGGACCAAGCTCTGACACTGATCATACAGGGAGCGGACTGCCACAATCAGACAGTCCGATACCCCATACTCTCTGAGCACTCCCCACAGTCGAATGCCTTCTCCAAGTCCACAAAGCACATGTAGACTGGTTGGGCAAACTCCCATGCACCCTCAAGGACCCTGCCGAGAGTATAGAGCTGGTCCACGGTTCCACGACCAGGACGATGACCAGCCTCAATCCATCCGAGTATAATTATTTGGCCACTAATCAGAGTGCGCCTAAAAGTGGTCACAACTCTTCTTTGATTGTTTTCTGAATATCTGCGCCTTTTATGGTGGTGTTGGTAGTGTCTCGGTCCAGGGCCGCATGAGTGCTGCCATTGGGGAACCATGATTTCCAACATCTTCCCTTCATCGGCCTCATTCCATCCCAGTATAATTATTTGGCCACTAATCATGGTGCGCCTAAAAGTGGTCACAACTCTTCTTTGATTGTTTTCTGAATATCTGCGCCTTTTACGGTGGTGTTGGTAGTGTCACGGTCTAGGGCCGCATGAGTGCTGCCATTGGGGAACCATGATTTCCAACATCTTCTCTTCATCAGCCTCATTCCATCCCAGTATAATTATTTGGCCACTAATCACGGTGCACCTAAAAGTGGTCACAATTCTTCTTTGATTGTTTTCTGAATATCTGCGCCTTTTACGGTGGTGTTGGTAGTGTCTCGGTCTAGGGCCGCATGAGTGCTGCCACTGGGGAACCATGATTTCCAACATCTTCCCTTCATCGGCCTCATTCCATCCCAGTATAATTATTTGGCCACTAATCAGAGTGCGCCTAAAAGTGGTCACAACTCTTCTTTGATTGTTTTCTGAATATCTGCGCCTTTTACGGCGGTGTTGGTAGTGTCACGGTCTAGAGCCGCATGAGTGCTGCTGCCACTGGGGAACCATGATTTCCAACATCTTCCCTTCATCAGCCTCATTCCATCCCAGTATAATTATTTGGCCACTAATCAGAGTGCGCCTAAAAGTGGTCACAACTCTTCTTTGATTGGTTTCTGAATACCTGCGCCTTTTACGGAGGTGTTGGTAGTGTCACGGTCTAGAGCCGCATGAGTGCTGCTGCCACTGGGGAACCATGATTTCCAACATCTTCCCTATATCAGCCTCATTCCATCGCAGTATAATTATTTGGCCACTAATCATGGTGCGCCTAAAGGTGGTCACAACTCTTCTTTGATGAATATCTGCGCCTTTTACGGTGGTGTTGGTAGTGTCTCGGTCCAGGGCCGCATGAGTGCTGCCATTGGGGAACCATGATTTCCAACATCTTCCCTTCATCAGCCTCATTCCATCCCAGTATAATTATTTGGCCACTAATCACGGTGCACCTAAAAGTGGTCACAATTCTTCTTTGATTGTTTTCTGAATATCTGCGCCTTTTACGGGGGTGTTGGTAGTGTTTCGGTCCAGGGCCGCATGAGTGCTGCCATTGGGGAACCATGATTTCCAACATCTTCCCTTCATCAGCCTCATTCCATCCCAGTATAATTATTTGGCCACTAATCACGGTGCACCTAAAAGTGGTCACAACTCTTCTTTGATTGTTTTCTGAATATCTGCGCCTTTTACGGCGGTGTTGGTAGTGTCACGGTCTAGGGCTGCATGAGTGCTGCTGCCACTGGGGAACCATGATTTCCAACATCTTCCCTTCATCAGCCTCATTCCATCCCAGTATAACTATTTGGCCACTAATCAGAGTGCGCCTAAAAGTGGTCACAACTCTTTGATTGTTTTCTGAATATCTGCGCCTTTTACGGTGGTGTTGGTAGTGTCTCGGTCCAGGGCCGCATGAGTGCTGCCAGTGGGGAACCATGATTTCCAACATCTTCCCTTCATCGGCCTCATTTCATCCCAGTATAATTATTTGGCCACTAATCTCGGTGCGCCTAAAAGTGGTCACAATTCTTCTTTGATTGTTTTCTGAATATCTGCGCCTTTTACGGAGGTGTTGGTAGTGTCTCGGTCTAGGGCCACATGAGTGCTGCTGTTACTGGGGAACCATGATTTCCAACATCTTCCCTTCATCGGCCTCATTCCATCCCAGTATAATTATTTGGCCACTAATCAGAGTGCGCCCAAAAGTGGTCACAACTCTTCTTTGATTGTTTTCTGAATATCTGCGCCTTTTACGGTGGTGTTGGTAGTGTCTCAGTCCAGGGCCGCATGAGTGCTGCCAATGGGGAACCATGATTTCCAACATCTTCCTTTCATCGGCCTCATTCCATCCCAGTATAATTATTTGGCCACTAATCACGGTGCGCCTAAAAGTGGTCACAACTCTTCTTTGGTTGTTTTCTGAATATCTGCGCCTTTTACGGCGGTGTTGGTAGTGTCACGGTCTAGGGCCGCATGAGTGCTGCTGCCACTGGGGAACCATGATTTCCAACATCTTCCCTATATCAGCCTCATTCCATCCCAGTATAATTATTTGGCCACTAATCACGGTGCGCCTAAAAGTGGTCACAACTCTTCTTTGATGAATATCTGCGCCCTTTACGGTGGTGTTGGTAGTGTCACGGTCCAGGGCCGCTTGAGTGCTGCCATTGGGGAACCATGATTTCCAACATCTTCCCTTCATCAGCCTCATTCCATCCCAGTATAATTATTTGGCCACTAATCAGAGTGCGCCTAAAAGTGGTCACAACTCTTCTTTGATTGTTTTCTGAATATCTGCGCCTTTTACGGTGGTGTTGGTAGTGTCTCAGTCCAGGGCCGCATGAGTGCTGCCATTGGGGAACCATGATTTCCAACATCTTCCCTTCATCGGCCTCATTCCATCCCAGTATAATTATTTGGCCACTAATCATGGTGCGCCTAAAGGTGGTCACAACTCTTCTTTGATGAATATCTGCGCCTTTTACGGTGGTGTTGGTAGTGTCTCGGTCCAGGGCCGCATGAGTGCTGCCATTGGGGAACCATGATTTCCAACATCTTCCCTTCATCAGCCTCATTCCATCCCAGTATACATATTTGGCCACTAATCACGGTGCGCCTAAAAGTGGTCACAACTCTTCTTTGATTGTTTTCTGAATATCTGCGCCTTTTACAGCGGTGTTGGTAGTGTCACGGTCTAGGGCTGCATGAGTGCTGCTGCCACTGGGGAACCATGATTTCCAACATCTTCCCTTCATCAGCCTCATTCCATCCCAGTATAACTATTTGGCCACTAATCATGGTGCGCCTAAAAGTGGTCACAACTCTTTGATTGTTTTCTGAATATCTGCGCCTTTTACGGTGGTGTTGGTAGTGTCTCGGTCCAGGGCCGCATGAGTGCTGCCATTGGGGAACCATGATTTCCAACATCTTCCCTTCATTGGCCTCATTCTATCCCAGTATAATTATTTGGCCACTAATCACGGTGCGCCTAAAGGTGGTCACAACTCTTCTTTGATGAATATCTGCGCCTTTTACGGTGGTGTTGGTAGTGTCACGGTCTAGGGCCGCATGAGTGCTGCTGTTACTGGGGAACCATGATTTCCAACATCTTCCCTTCATCAGCCTCATTCCATCCCAGTATACATATTTGGCCACTAATCACGGTGCGCCTAAAAGTGGTCACAACTCTTCTTTGATTGTTTTCTGAATATCTGCGCCTTTTACGGAGGTGTTGGTAGTGTCACGGTCCAGGGCTGCATGAGTGCTGCTGCCACTGGGGAACCATGATTTCCAACATCTTCCCTTCATCAGCCTCATTCCATCCCAGTATAACTATTTGGCCACTAATCATGGTGCGCCTAAAAGTGGTCACAACTCTTTGATTGTTTTCTGAATATCTGCGCCTTTTACGGTGGTGTTGGTAGTGTCTCGGTCCAGGGCCGCATGAGTGCTGCCATTGGGGAACCATGATTTCCAACATCTTCCCTTCATTGGCCTCATTCTATCCCAGTATAATTATTTGGCCACTAATCACGGTGCGCGTAAAGGTGGTCACAACTCTTCTTTGATGAATATCTGCGCCTTTTACGGTGGTGTTGGTAGTGTCACGGTCTAGGGCCGCATGAGTGCTGCTGTTACTGGGGAACCATGATTTCCAACATCTTCCCTTCATCAGCCTCATTCCATCCCAGTATAATTATTTGGCCACTAATCACGGTGCGCCTAAAAGTGGTCACAACTCTTCTTTGATTGTTTTCTGAATATCTGCGCTTTTTACGGTGGTGTTGGTAGTGTCTCGGTCTAGGGCCGCATGAGTGCTGCTGTTACTGGGGAACCATAATTTCCAACATCTTCCCTTCATCAGCCTCATTCCATCCCAGTATAATTATTTGGCCACTAATCACGGTGCGCCTAAAAGTGGTCACAACTCTTCTTTGATTGTTTTCTGAATATCTGCGCCTTTTACGGTGGTGTTGGTAGTGTCTCGGTCTAGGGCCGCATGAGTGCTGCCACTGGGGAACCATGATTTCCAACATCTTCCCTTCATCGGCCTCATTCCATCCCAGGATAATTATTTGGCCACTAATCACGGTGCGCCTAAAAGTGGTCTCAACTCCTCTTTGATTGTTTTCTGAATATCTGCGCCTATTACGGTGGTGTTGGTAGTGTCACGGTCTAGGGCCGCATGAGTGCTGCCATTGGGGAACCATGATTTCCAACATCTTCCCTTCATGTGCAACCATGTGGCGACAGACTATTTCCTACCTTTTGTCTGCATAGAGGCTCCTTCTTGTTTTCCTCTGCCTTCACTTCCTGCTGCATGACCTCTTTGGGCGTGCTGACGGCCAGCACGTCGTTGATGGTGGAGCCCACCACCATGATCTTGGCGCCGCTGGTCACCTTTATCTCCCGTAGCGTCTTGTCCTCCGGAAGCAAGCCTTTGTACATGACCTTCTGCATGGCCGGCGGAAGACCTGGCGAGAGGAAGATTTAAGACTCGGGTCGGCGCGAGTTAGTGGAAAGGGATTCCTCACCGGTGAGCGAGTGGATCCTCTCCTTCAGCTTGGCGCCGGTGCTGTCCAGAGGGATCTTCAGGTCGTATTTGATCTTGTTCCAGATGATCTTCAAGTCTACCGTCTCGCCCTCCTCCTCCACGTCGTCCCCGTTGCTCATGCTGGGAGAGTCCTGAGTGGTGGCGTTCCCCGCCTCGGACGTGGACGCCGAGTCGCCCTTCTCATCCGAGTCGCCCGGAAGAGCATCTTCTTTCGGCTCGACGTCCGTTTGCATTACAATATCACTTCCTGTTAGAAAAACAGATTTCGGAGGTTTGAGCGTGTCAGTCTCACAAATCTCATGTAAAAAATATACAACAAGAAACATGTCGATAATGAATAAAGTAGGGATGTCCCGATCCGATATTGATATCGGAAATCAGTCCGATATTAGCCAAAAAAGTGAATATTGGATTTTATCGGACTGAATCTAAAAACTCCGATATAAGCTGTCCATTTACCGCTGCAGCACGTCTATAATAGGCATACTTGCCAACCCTCCCGAATTTTCCAGGAGACTCCCGAAATTCAGCGCCTCTCCCCAAAACCTCCCGGGACAAATATTCTCCCGAAAATCTCCCGATTTTCAGCCGGAGCTGGATGCCACGACCCCTACAGCTCCATGCGGACCTGAGTGAGGACAGCCTTTTTTCATGACGGGAGGACAACAGGGTGACAAGAACTAAATCATCCAGACTAGAGATTATTATGTTTATTTTACCTAAAAATAAATATATTTATTAATTAAAAAAAAAAAAAAAACTAAATACATTTTTACTATATTTTGCTAAAAACATCAAAATTAATTGTATTCTTATTTGTATTTTTTTGTGACTCCTTATTACATCCAGCCATAGAAGTATACATTAAAATAAACATATTTGAAATAATTGATTTTAAATTATCATAATAATTCATTTAAAATGACCATAATTAATTATTAAAATAATTGCTTGTTTATCAACAACTTTAGCATTTTATTCATTACATTTTGAAACTCTCAGAAGCCAAGTTATGTTATATTGCTTAATATTTATTTATGCAAGTTTGAAGTATCAATTATCTAAACACAGTTTTGTTTGCATATTTTCAGGATGTAGATATCTATATCTATATATATATATATATATATATATATATATATATATATATATACATATATATATATATATATATATATGTATGAAATACTTGACTTGGTGAATTCTAGCTGTCAATATACTCCTCCCCTCTTAACCACGCCCCGCCCCACCCCCGGCCACGCCCCCACCCCCCACCTCCTGAAATCGGAGGTCTCAAGGTTGGCAAGTATGATAATAGGTGACTCTGGTTTGATCACACTCCAACACAATAGATGGCGGCAATGCCCCTTAATTAACGTTGGAAGAAGAGCGTCTCTGATCAAGCATGCACAGCCCACGTGATCACAACAACGACAACGCGTGTGCTTGCAGCTAGGGATGTCCCGATCCGATATTTGGATCGGATCGGCCGCCGATATTTGCCAAAAAATGCGTATCGGCAAGGCATGGGAAAATGCCGATCCAGATCCAGTTTTAAAAAAAAACTCCGGTCAGTGTTTTCCAACGCACGTATCTAAATAATACATTCCACTTTTCTGCTGCTCCGCATTTTCCAGCACACCTTCAACACATCCACAGGTCTGTGGATTCTAACGCAGTTGCTTTTAGCTGCTGGCATTACACGACAGGCTCTTCTCACTCTTTCCTGTGTCTCCCTCTCACAGACAGCGAGCGCACCTTCTTACACACGTCACATACTGTCACGACATACGTCGCATACGTATACGTCCTCCCCGAGCAGAGAGGTGCTAGCAACGCTCCCTCTAAGGTGCGCGCCTGTGCAATTGCGCACGGCAAATCTATACCACGCACAAAATCAAATAAAAAAATAAGTGCATCACAATTTTCGACACACGGACACGACAGAGAAAACAGTTTTCGTCATCATTGTTCAAATATTGTAACGTCTGTCGAGACGCTTATCTCCATTCGGTGCCACACGTCCACACCATCAAAATGCAGAGGCAAACATTTCCACATCAACACTGCATGAAAAAAATAGTGATTTTTTTTAGTTGTGATTTCCTTCTCTGCATGAAAGTTTAAAAGTAGCATATATTAATGCAGTATGAAGAAGAATGTTTTAATGTAGACACATAGAATCATCATACTGCTGTGATTATATGCATCAAGTGTTCATTCAAGGCTAAGGCAAAATATCCACATATATATGGCGTATCGTGACATGGCCTTAAAATATCGCAATATTAAAAAAAGGCCATATCGCCCAGCCCTAGTTCAATGATGCCATTTCTGTTTGTCATGTATAATTTTGTCTATTTTGTGTTTATCCTTGAATAAACAGGTCAGTTTCTTGTTACCAACCATTGTGTATTATTCAAACTCCCCTAATTCAGCTGGCTAGTTGTTATCAAGAGTACTAAAACCCTTTTCAACATGATTCTGACAACTAAGTAGGCTAAATAACTTTAAACTTTAATACATGCTCGGATAGGCCAGTATCGGTATCGGTCAGTATCGGTATCGGATCGGAAGTGCAAAAACAATATCGGTATCGGATCGGAAGTGCAAAAACCTGGATCGGGACATCCCTACTTGCAGCAAAGTGTAGTGATGTCGGCTGTGTGGAAGTATTTTAACCTAAACTCGGACAAAGACCACTATGGACTGGACTCTCACAGTAATAACTAGATCCACTATGGACTGGACTCTCACACTATTAAATAGATCCACTATGGACTGGACTCTCTCACTATTATGTTAGATCCACTATGGACTGGACTCTCACACTATTAACTCAATCCACTATGGACTGGACTCATACTTTTAACTAGATCCACTATGGACTGGACTCACACTTTTAACTAGATCCACTATGAACTGGACTCTCACACTATTAACTAGATCCACTATGGACTGGACTCTCACACTATTAACTAGATCCACTATGGACTGGACTCTCACACTATTAACTAGATCCACTATGGACTGGACTCTCTCACTATTATGTTAGATCCACTATGGACTGGACTCTCCCACTATTAACTAGATCCACTATGGAATGGACTCTCACACTACTATTTTAGATCCACTATGAACTGGACTCTCACACTACTATTTTAGATCCACTATGGACTGGACTCTCACACTACTATTTTAGATCCACTATGGACTGGACTCTCACACTATTAACTAGATCCACTATGGACTGCACTCTCTCACTATTATGTTAGATCCACTATGGACTGGACTCTCACACTATTAACTAGATCCACTATGGACTGGACTCTCACACTACTATTTTGGATCCACTATGGACTGGACTCTTACACTATTAACTAGATCCACTATGGACTGGACTCTCACATTATTAACTAGATCCACTATGGACTGGACTCTCACACTATTAACTAGATCCACTATGGACTGGACTCTCACACTATTAACTAGATCCACTATGGACTGGACTCTCACTATTATGTTAGATCCACTATGGACTGGACTCTCACTATTAACTAAATCCACTATGGACTGGACTCTCACACTATTAACTAGATCCACTATGGACTGGACTTTCACACTATTAATTAGATCTGCGGTCCCCTCCAAGGTTTCTCATTGTAATCCCACCGGGGTTGAGTTTTTCCTTGCGCCGATGTGGGATCTGAGCCGAGCATGTGGTTGTGGCTCGCGCAGCCCTTTGAGACACTCGTGATTTAGGGCTATATAAATAACTTCATTAGTGGCCTTGTGGTTAGAGTGTCCGCCCTGAGATCGGTAGGTCGTGAGTTCAAACCCCGGCCGAGTCATATCAAAGACTATAAAAATGGGACCTGCGTGACACTTGGCATCATGGGTCGGAATTGGGGGTTAAATCACCAAAAATGATTCCCGTGCGCGGCCACCGCTGCTGCTCACTGCTCCCCTCACCTCCCAGGGGGTGAACATGGGGGGGAATGGGTCAAATGCAGAGGATAATTTCGCCACACTGTGTGTGACAACCATTGGTACTTCTAACTGTATTGATGTATACGCTTTTTAATGGACCGAATTTATTTTATCTCTCATAATGACTCTTTCGAATGCTTTGTAGCAGCTAATGGAGTAAAATCGAAACAGTTTTCACATGACACTGCATTTACCACTTTCATTTTCCTTACTCACAACTTACTAAAATACAATACGTTGTCATTCGAAGTGGGGTTCAATACAATAACATATTTCACGGTGTTTTAAGTCCCCGCCCTTACAGAACAGACAATATTAGGACTTATTCGCAGTTATTGACGTTAGCTCGCCTCTCACCTATGGGAACATGTCAACTTAAACGTGGATTTTTTTTGAAAAAACATTTCTTTAAAAGACACGACCTTTACAGCGCCCGGTATTAACGCGTCTACGAAGCCGCCCGCTTTAATTCATTACCCGGGGGCAAAAGTTGGTGTAACGGAATGAAGAAAATGTTGCTATGTTCTGCTCAATACCCACCATCCTGGGCCGCCATGATGATTGTGTACAATCAGTGGAAACCTTCCACCGAGCCGAAGAGTGTCACCAGAGGGCAAGATGGTGCCGCTCCTCCGGTACGTTCAAAAAAAGTGACATACACGGGATTATCACGTGTTATCAAACGGATACATAGATAGCACGCGTCCTCATGTTAGGTCACGTCTAGGAATGCACGTATTTACTGAATTGATACATTTGTTTTATATAAACTGGGTTGGGGGTGAAAAATGAAATAAATAGAAGTTGTTTTTTTCCACTCCGTTTTACATATAACGTTACTTTAGCGGAGTGAATTGGAGTTTTAACTGTAAAAATTACGAACGCGGTCTTTTAAACTGTATTGGAACCACGAAGGCGGAAAAGGATGACAGGGAATGCTCTCGTTTCGTAGATGTTCTTTGTTGTAGCAGGAAGAGAGGTGGCATTTTTCTCGTTTCCTATTGGTTGGCGAGTTCTTCTTCGTGCGTGTTTTATAGATTGGCGCTTTATTGACATCGTGTGGCTCAAATTTGTCCTACAACGTTCCCCATTCTCTATATCAGTGTTTTTCAACCTTTTTTGAGCCAAAGCACATTTTTTGCGTTGAAAAAAGTCCGGAGGCACACCACCAGCAGAAATCATAAACTCAGTTGACAGTTAAAAGTCATTGTCGTAATTGTTGGATATGAATTTAATCCATAACCAAGCATGCATCACTATAGCTCTTGTCTCAAAGTAGGTGTACTGTCACCACCTGTCACATCACGCCATACTTGCCAACCCTCCCGAATTTTCCCGAAATTCAGGGCCTCTCCCCAAAACCTCCCGGGACAAATATTCTCCCGAAAATCTCCCGATTTTCAGCATGAGCTGGAAGCCACGCCCCCTCCAGCTCCATGCGGACCTGAGTGAGGACAGCCTTTTTTCATGACGGGAGGACAACAGGGTGACAAGAACTAAATCATCCAGACTAGAGATAAATTGTATTATTATGTTTATTTTACCTAAAAAAAAAAAAATTTATTAATTAAAATTTTTTTTTTTTAAAAATACATTTTTACTATATTTTGCTAAAAACATCAAAATTAATTGTATTTTTATTTGTATTTTTTTGTGACTCCTTATTACATGCAGCCATAGAATTATACATTAAAATAAACATATTTGAAATAATTGATTTTAAATGATCATAATAATTCATTTAAAATGACCATATTTAATTATTAAAATAATTGCTTGTTTATCAACAACTTTAGCATTTTATTCATTACATTTTGAAACTCTCAGAAGCCAAGTTATGTTATATTCCTTAATATTTATTTATGCAAGTTTGAAGTATCAATTATCTAAACACAGTTTTGTTTGCATATTTTCAGGATGTAGATATCTATATATATATATATATATATATATATATATATATATATATATATATGAAATACTTGACTTGGTGAATTCTAGCTGTCAATATACTCCTCCCCTCTTAACCACGCCCCCAACCACGCCCCACCACGCCCCCACCCCCCACCTCCCGAAATCGGAGGTCTCAAGGTTGGCAAGTATGCATCACGCCCTGACTTATTTGGAGTTTTTTGCTGTTTTCCTGTGTGTAGTGTTTTAGTTCTTGTCTTGCGCTCCTATTTTGGTGGCTTTTTCTCTTTTTTTGGGGTATTTTCCTGTAGCAGTTTCATGTCTTATATTTCCCGCATCTACTTTGTTTTAGCAATCAAGAATATTTCAGTTGTTTTTATCCTTCTTTGTGGGGACATTGTTGATTGCCATGTCATGTTCGGATGTACTTTGTGGACGCCGTCTTTGCTCCACAGTAAGTCTTTGCTGTCGTCCAGCATTCTGTTTTTGTTTACTTTGTAGCCAGTTCATATGTTGAAGAGGTTCATTTAGCCTACTAATGTGTATTTATGAATGGTTGATTTATATAGGCTAGTAAGGTAGGCTGCAGAAGCAAGATAGCCGAAACTTGTCAGGTACAAAACTTTGCCTTATATAAATCAACCATTTATAAATAAAAAAATGTAGCCAGTTCAGTGTTACTTTCGTTCTGCATAGCCTTCCCTTAGCTTCAATGCCTTTTCTTAGCGGCACTCACCTTTTGTTTATTTTTGGTTTAAGCACAAGACACCTTTTTACCTGCATTTACAAAGCAATTAGCTACCGGCTGCCACCTACTGATATGGAAGAATATTACATGGTTACTCTGCCGAGCTCTAGACAGCACCGACACTCAACAACAACACATCATTTGCAGACTATAATTACTGGTTTGCAAAAAAAAATTCTAACCCAAATATGTGAAATTAGATAATCTCCCACGGCACACTAGACTGTATCTCACGGCACACTAGTGTGCCGCGGCACAGTGGTTAAAAAACACTGCTCTATTGGGTTTTTTTTTTTATAAACGACTGTAACATAGAAATGTTTGTCAACATTATTATGCTCCGGGAAAAAAAAAATTGACATAAATGTCGACTTATGAAAGTAAGGCCTACATTTTCTAATTGGCTTAATGGTTTACAATTATCAATCAAATCTTGGAGGATGATTTTATTTTTATTTTTATTAAGGATCCCCATTAGCTGGTTGCCTCAACAACCCACTAGTCTTCCAGGGGTCCACAATTCAATACAATTACAAATAAAAGCATATAATTATAACTACACAATACAGAAAAAAAAATAAAAAATAAAAGCATCAATAAGAAAACAAGCAAACAATTTCACAGAATAATAATTACCATATAAATATAACTACATAATATAAAACCAAACAAATCATCAACGAGCAAACTAATTTAAAGACTCAGATAAAATATTATTCTCTCTTTAAAAACCTGTTTACTTTCAATGCCGGTGAGAATTTGAGGCAGGTTTTTCCAGAGCGATAAAGATCTATAAATAAAAGATTTCCGCAAAGCATTCTTCCTGGGACGAGGGAGTACAAAATGCCCCTCACTGGACGCCCTGGTGTTATGATTATGTATAGTGCTACTGTGAACTATTTGGGCCATGAGAAAAGCAGGAGTTTTAATTACTACCGGTTACTGATTTGAGCAATATAAGAGTATTAGCTGACAACCTGTTCTGCACTGGATGATTAAGAGTACAAAAGCCCTTAAATTGATATATTTGTTAAAAACATTTAAATCGATTTAGGTAACCCCTTTTGTCTTTTTTTTTTTTTCATTTTTTTTTTAATTATTAGAATAGAATAGAATAGAAAGTACTTTATTGATCCCTGGGAAAAATTCAGCACCACAGTTCGCTCACAATAGACAATAAATACTATACAGCATTACTCACACGTGAATAATATACTGTAAATATATTATACATATATTCTACATTTAAGTGCAGTCAAGAAGGAACATATTATTATATATATTATTATATATTATATTATATATATTATTATTTATTATTATTTAATACTCTATCTGTATTTGCTTTTGTTTTCTTTCCTTGGAATGTTTCGCTGATGTTGAAAGTGCCTTGACTTTTGTGTGCATTATAAATGTATGTCTGTTGTTCAATAACAATTTAAAAAAAAAAACAACAACTTGTCCGACAACGTTGCATTTTATGATGCATGGCTATTGAGTTATGTTGTTCTATTGGGACAATAAAACAACATTTCCAATTCAAATAGTTTTGTCGTTAAATCTTAATTCAAATACGTTGAAAAACAACATTAGTTTTGCTATTACATGACCTATTTTATACAATTAAAACAGATAAAGACTCTATCAAAAATGCCACATGCAAATATAACTACAATGAATAAAAAAGTATGAAATAAATAATTTCTGGGCATCTGAGTTAAAAATGTTAAAAACATTTAAAGTGATTTAGGTAACCCCTTTTGTTTTATTTTATTTTTTATTATTTTTCATATTTTTTATTATTATTATTTATTATTATTTATAATGCTATCTGTATTTGCTTTTGTTTTCTTCCCTTGACATTTTTCGCTTATGTTGAACGTGCCTTCACTTTTGTGTGCATTATAAATGTATGTTTGTTGTTCAATAAAAAAAAAAAAAAAAAAAATTGTCCTACAACGTTGCATTTTATGATGCATTGCTATTGAGTTATGTTGTTCTATTGGGACAATAAAACAACATTTCCAATTAAAATAGTTTTGTAGTTAAATCATAATACAAATGAAAAACAACATTAGTTTTGCTATTACATAACCTATTTTATACAATTAAAACAGATAAAGACTTTAACTATAACTACAATGAATAAAACAAGTATGAAATAAACAATTTCTGGGCATCTGAGAAAAAATCCTGACTTTTCCTACCGGTGGCCAGCGTACTTTTGTAAAAAAAAATTAAAAAAAATTACATGGCTAATTTTGGTAGAAACACAATCTTTAATTTTAAATTTTTGAAGTTCATGCTGTAGGAAATAGGATACATTAAAAGTAGAAACAATTAAAAATTATTAACTTAGTACTTTTTTCACTTTTGTACATACTTGCCAACCTTGAGACCTCCGATTTCGGGAGGTGGGGGGGGTGGGGGTGGGGGGGGGGGGGGTGGTCGGGGTGGGGCGGGGCGTGGTTGGGGGCGTGGTTAAGAGGGGAGGAGTATATTGACAGCTAGAATTCACCAAGTCAAGTATTTCATACATATATATATATACCGGTATATATATATACATATATATATATATATATATAAATATATATAGATATCTACATCCTGAAAATATGCAAACAAAACTGTGTTTAGATAATTGATACTTCAAACTTGCATAAATAAATATTAAGGAATATAACATAACTTGGCTTCTGAGAGTTTCAAAATGTAATGAATAAAATGCTAAAGTTGTTGATAAACAAGCAATTATTTTAATAATTAATTATGGTCATTTTAAATGAATTATTATGATCATTTAAAATCAATTATTTCAAATATGTTTATTTTAATGTATAATTCTATGGCTGGATGTAATAAGGAGTCACAAAAAAATACAAATAAAAATACAATTAATTTTGATGTTTTTAGCAAAATATAGTAAAAATATATTTAGTTTTTTTTTTTTTTTAAATTAATAAATATATTTATTTTTAGGTAAAATAAACATAATAATACAATTTATCTCTAGTCTGGATGATTTAGTTCTTGTCACCCTGTTGTCCTCCGGTCATGAAAAAAGGCTGTCCTCACTCAGGTCCGCATGGAGCTGGAGGGGGCGTGGCTTCCAGCTCCGGCTGAAAATCGGGAGATTTTTCGGGAGAATATTTGTCCCGGGAGGTTTTGGGGAGAGGCGCTGAATTTCGGGAGTCTCCCGGAAAATTCGGGAGGGTTGGCAAGTATGCTTTTGTATAAAAGTCTTCAGAACGTTTTAGCTGAAAAAAATAGTATTATTTTATGTTGTTTTATTCTATTTTATTTTATTTTACTTTACTATGTTTTATTTTTGTATTTATTTATTTGTTTCATTTTTTTTCTCCAAACTCAATAATAGGGATTTAGGTTCAATGTGCTTTGAAGTCAGTGTGTATGTTCCGCTTGCAACCAAAAGATAGCAGCACCACCTCAATTAGATGTTCCACTGTTGAGGAGGAAAAAGAAGAAGAGCACGCAGGAAGTAGTGAATGAACTAAATATCCAAAACAAA
>NC_084571.2:33262500-33277500 GCF_033978685.3 Nerophis lumbriciformis | reverse complement strand
TGGCCCACCACTTTTGTCATACATTCATATAAGGCGCTGGGCACCATTCATATTTGAACCGATATGGTACCAGGAATCGATACCAATTTTTGGTACTTTTGTATAAACATAAATCGTTTTTGATAATAAAATCAAATTTTTTTTTAACATTTAAGAATGAGCTGATTATGATAACTGCTGTCCAGTTGTTGTATCTTGTTTTATTATCACATTTCTGAGTCTCATTTGCAGGTATGACACTAAGTTGCAATTGCAGTTCCATGGCATTAATGTATAGTTTATGGTGTTTTGATCAATTCGGTCTTTGCTGTCTGTTGCGCTCAACAAAGTGTTAATACTTTAAAAAAACAAGTTAAAGTACCCATGATTGTCGCACACACACTAGGTGTGGCGAAATTATTCTCTGCATTTGACCTATCACCCTTGATCACCCCCTGGGAGGTGAGGGGAGCAGTGGTGGCCACACCCGGGAATAATTTTTGGTGATTTAACCCCCAATTCCAACCCTTGATGCTGAGTGCCAAACGGGGAGGTAATGGGTCCCATTTTTATAGTCTTTGTTATGACTCGGCCGGGTTTGAACTCACGACCTACCGATCTCAACGCGGACACTCTAACCACTAGGCCACTGAGCAGTTTATACAGTTAATACTCTAAGCAATGTACTTACTTTAGTTGTAGTTTTCATTAACAAACTTGGAGGTGTTGAAATCGCCTTGTAAAATCCACAATGCTAATCAGTATCAGTATCATACCACTGACGGGGTATTCATATAGATATCGAAATCCCCCATTATAATTATGTTATCAATCAATCAATCAATGTTTATTTATATAGCCCTGAATCACAAGTGTCTCAAAGGGCAAATTTTATATTATCCGTTGCGTCTTTTGTAGATTAAAGTTGTGTTGCAGCTTTAAATTATTGTGTTGTATCATTTGTATTTCACATTTGTCATCAGATCTGTCCTCAATGTCCTACTCAGAGTCGTGTATGAAGAAAGTATGGCCAACTCGGTTTAAAAGTTGGCCTCAAAATGGCGACTTCTAGTCACATGAAGGGCTTTTAACCAATCAGAGAGAGTATGGCCTGAGGACCTCCTAAATGATCAACCCTTGG
The DNA here is from genome assembly GCF_033978685.3 of Nerophis lumbriciformis. Taxonomy (NCBI): domain Eukaryota; kingdom Metazoa; phylum Chordata; class Actinopteri; order Syngnathiformes; family Syngnathidae; genus Nerophis; species Nerophis lumbriciformis. Next base: position 33,276,380 of record NC_084571.2, on the reverse strand, counting down.
GTCCCATTTTTATAGTCTTTGGTATGACTCGTCCAAGGTTTGAACTCACGACCTACCGATCATCAGGGCGGACACTCTAACCACTAGGCCACTGAGCAGTTTATACACTTAATACTCTAAGCAATGTACTTACCTTAGTTGTAGTTTTCATTAACAAACTTGGAGGTGTTGAAATCGCCTTGTAAAATCCACAATGCTAATCAGTATCAGTATCATACCACTGACGGGGTATTCATATAGATATCGAAATCCCCCATTATAATTATGTTATCAATCAATCAATCAATGTTTATTTATATAGCCCTAAATCACAAGTGTCTCAAAGGGCAAATGTTATATTATCAGTTGCGTCTTTTGTAGATTAAAGTTGTGTTGCAGCTTTAAATTATTGTGTTGTATCATTTGTATTTCACATTTCTCATCAGATCTGTCCTCAATTTCCTACTCAGAGTCGTGTATGAAGAGAGTATGGCCAACTCGGTTTAAAAGTTGGCCTCAAAATGGCGAATTCTAGTCACATGAAGGGCTTTTAACCAATCAGAGAGAGTATGGCCTGAGGACCTCCTAAATGATCAACCCTTGGGTCCCATTTTAATAGTCTTTGGTATGACTCGTCCAAGGTTTGAACTCACGACCTACCGATCATCAGGGCGGACACTCTAACCACTAGGCTACTGAGCAGTTTATACACTTAATACTCTCAGCAATGTACTTACCTTAGTTGTAATTTTCATTAACAAACTTGGAGGTGTTGAAATCGCCTTGTAAAATCCACAATGCTAATCAGTATCAGTATCATACCGCTGACGGGGTATTCATATGGATATCAAAATCCCCCATTATAATTATGTTATGTTATCGGTTGTGTCTTTTGTAGATTAAAGTTGTGTTGCAGCTTTAAATTATTGTGTTGTATCATTTGTATTTCACATTTCTCATCAGATCTGTCCTCAATGTCCTACTCAGAGTCGTGTATGAAGAGAGTATGGCCAACTCGGTTTAAAAGTTGGCCTCAAGATGGCGACTTCTAGTCACATGAAGGGCTTTTAACCAATCTGAGGAGAGTATGGCCTGAGGATCTCCATTTTGAGGCCAACATTGAAACTGAGTTGGCCATACTGTCTCTTTACACGGCTCTGGTCCTACTTAGAATAGAATAGAATAGAAAGTAATTTATCGATCCCTGGGGGAAAATCAGCTTTTAGAATTTTTTCGAATGCTTCCGACAAACAACTTAGAGCTTGACCTTTAACTAAAGCGCTCCCAATTAGGACAATCAGCAAGACTAACGAGACGCTATTAGATTTGCTTTAATTTGTTTTTTAAGAAAAAAGGTTTCATTTTGTAACAGCAAATAATACGCCGGACTAGTGTCCTTTTCATGCATATCAGCATTTTTATTATTTGCTGTTATAAAATGAAATATTTTTTCTTAAAAAAAAAATTAAAGCAAATCTAATAGCGTCTCGTTAGTCTTGCTGATTGTCCTAACGGGAGCGCTTTAATTAAAGGTTAAGCTCTAAGTTGTTTGTCGGAAGCATTCGAAAAAATTCTGATTTGAAATCTATCGTCTCTCCATTGCATCATCCGTTAAGCATCTTTGTCAGAAAAATTGTATGTAAATTATCAAAAAACTTTCCGTTCTGAGTTCCCAATGAACAGACAAGAGGCTGTTGTTTTTGTTGCACCAAGCAAAGGCTTGGAAAATTCCATTGTGTACGATGGGAGGAGACGGGATGGGGGTTATCTATTGTCATCGAAGACCTGCTCAAGCCGAATCCAGGACGAGCCCAAGCCCGAGGCATCTTCTTCTTTTGTCTTCAATGTGACCAAGAACAAGAGCTGTTTACATAACCCCCATTCCTGTTGAGACATGTGTTGTTGTGTAAACAGGGAGTGTCCAAATAAAGGAGGAGACGTAAACCTTTTTCGTCAGAGCGTGCTAAGACACTGTAAGAGGTTACAGGTCCACGGCGTCTCTCCTCAATTGAGTCCAAATTTAATTCTGTCTCTCTTTGATTCTTTGCTTCTTGTCTTGTTTAATAGATGTCATCAGTGTTTGAACCTGACAATCTTGAATTAGAGATTTGTCTCTAAAATGTCAGGCAAAATTGTTCAAATCAGCTATGATTGTTTCTTCAAAACATTCAAATGCCATCTTTCATAAAGATGAATGAGGAAATGGCAAAAAACTAAGAATACAAATATAATTTCATGACTTTTATGAAATTATATTTTTAATATGTTTTTATTCAAAGCATTTTTCAGATTTTTTTTTTTGCAATAATTTCCTTGTCCTTTTTGTCAATTCCAGCATGTTGCTTGGCAATCTGTACATTTACCTGGACTGGAATGGAAGAACAGAAATACCAGGTATGTAAAGGGATCAAAAATTACCGTAACGGTTGGAATAGAGAAGCAAGATAATAAAACATATGTTAATATGTGTTGATTTTCTGCTGTCAGACAGCAGTAGAAAGAACATTTTCCTCTCCATGGTGGTGGCTTCTGTGGTGGGGACTTTGTGCTTCCTGGTGCTCAGGAGTTCTCCTCCTCAAGAGGAGACCCTTTCTGAGGAGGAAGGAGTGTCCTTGCTCTCATCACATGTGGTGTAAGTGCTCCTCCATTCCATAATGACCTTCATGATGATGATGCATGTCCTCTTTGCAGTGGTTTCCTAAAAACAGCACACCGCACCTGTCTTATAGACCATTTTTATAAACAGCAGTGTTCCCGTCACATTAAGGATCTTTTACAAACATGTTTCAAACAGCAGCACACTCCTGTCATTTAGAGGATCTTTGACAAGTATTTTTCTTTAGATCTTTAAGTGTCTTTGGCCAGTGTTTTTGCAGTAGGTCCTCAAAACAACATGTTACGTAGAGGATCTTTGACAAGCATTTATTTTGAAATCTTTACTAACAACTGAGTTTTCTTGTCATATAAAATATATTTGAGAAGCATTTTTGCTGTAAGTCCATAAAAACAGCAGCGGGATCCCATCACATAGAGGATCTTTGGCCAGTGTTTTTAAAAAAAAATTAGAACCTTAAAAACTGAACTTTTCCTGTCACATAGAGGATCTTTGGCCAGTGTTTTTCCTAATTAGAACCTTAAAAACAGCAGTTTTCCTGTCACATAGAGGATTTTTGACCAGAGATTTTTGTATTAGACCCTTAATAAACAGCAGTTTCCCCTTCATATAGAGAATCTTTGGCAAGGTTTTTTATTTATTTATTAGAACCATAAAAACAACCGCAGGCTTCTGTCACATAGTGGATCATTGGCCAATGTTTTTTTTTTAATGAGAATCTTAAAAACAAGACTTTTCCTGTCACATAGAGGAATTTTGGCCAGTGATTTTTTTTTCATTTGAACCTTAAAAAGAGCAGTTTTCCCTTAATATAGAGAATCTTTGGCAAGTGTTTTTTTTTTTTTTTTTTTTTTTTTAGAACCTTAAAAACAACACTTTCCCTGTCACATATAGGATTTTTGGCTCATGATTTTTTTCATTAGAACCTTAAAACAGCAGTTTTCTTGTCATATAGAAAATATATATATATATATTTTTAAATTAAAACCTTAAAAACCGCAGCGGGCTCCTTTCACATAGAGGATCTTTGGCCAGTGTGTTTTTTTTAAATTGGAACCTTTAAAACAGTACTTTTCCTGTCACATAGAGGGTTTTTGGCCAGTGATTTTATTAATTAGAACCTTAAAAACAGTAATTTTTATTTTTTTTATTTTTTTTTGGCATAAAAAAATACAATCATGTGTGCTTACGGACTGTATCCCCTGCAGACTGTATTGATCTATATTGATATATAATGTAGGAACCAGAAATATTAATAACAGAATTTCTTTTTTTTATTTTATTTTATTTTATTTCTTTCTTGTGCGGCCCGGTACCAATCGCCGTGGCCCGGTGGTTGGAGACCACTTATATAGAGGATCTTTGGCCAGTGAGTTATTTTTAATTATAACCTTAAAACAGCACTTTTCCTGTCATACCAAGGATCTTTGGTCAGTGTTTTTTTTAAATTAGAACCTAAAAACAGCAGTTTTCCTGTCATTCAGGGGAATCTTTGGCCAGTGGTTTTTTTTTAATTAGAACCCTTAAAACAGCAGTTTTCCTGTCAATCTGGGGAATCTTTGGCCAGTGTTTTTTTTTTTTAATTAGAACCTTAAAAACAGCAGTTTTCCTGTCATTCAGGGGAATCTTTGGCCAGTGTTTTTTTAAATTAGAACCTTAAAAACAGCAGTTTTCCTGTCACATAGAGGATCTTTGGCCAGTGTTTTTCTTAATTAGAACCTTAAAAACATTCGTTTTCCTGTCATTAGAGGATCTTTGGCCAGTGTTCCTTTTTTAATTAGAACCTTAAAAAAGGCAGCAGGCTACTGTCACATAGAGGATCTTTGGCCAGTGTTTTTTGTTTACCCTTAAAAACAGCAGTTTTCCTGTCATTCCGAGGATCTTTGGCCAGTGTTTTTTTTAATTACAACGTTAAAAACAGCAGTTTTCCTGTCATTCAGAGGATCTTTGACCAGCGTTTTTTTTTTTATTAGAACCTTAAAAACAGCAGTTTTCCTGTCACATAGAGGATCTTTGGCCAGTGTTTTTTGTAAATTAGAACATTAAAAACTGAACTTTTCCTGTCATTCAGAGGATCTTTGGCCAGTGTTTTTTTTAAATTAGAACCTTAAAAACAGCACAATTTCCTGTCATTCAGAGGATCTTTGGCCAGTGTTTTTTGTTTTTATTAGAACCCTAAAAACAGCAGTTTTCCTGTCATTCAGAGGATCTTTGGCCAGTGTTTTTTTTTTAATTAGAACCTTAAAACCAGCAGTTTTCCTGTCACATAGAGGATCTTGGGCCAGTGTTTTTTTTTTTTTTTTTTATAAATTAGAACCTTAAAAACAGCAGTTTTCCTGTCATTCCGAGGATCTTTGGCCAGTGTTTTTTTTAATTACAACGTTAAAAACAGCAGTTTTCCTGTCATTCAGAGGATCTTTGACCAGCGGTTTTTTTTTATTAGAACCTTAAAAACAGCAGTTTTCCTGTCACATAGAGGATCTTTGGCCAGTGTTTTTTGTAAATTAGAACATTAAAAACTGAACTTTTCCTGTCATTCAGAGGATCTTTGGCCAGTGTTTTTTTTTAAATTAGAACCTTAAAAACAGCACAATTTCCTGTCATTCAGAGGATCTTTGGCCAGTGTTTTTTGTTTTTATTAGAACCCTAAAAACAGCAGTTTTCCTGTCATTCAGAGGATCTTTGGCCAGTGGTTTTTTTTTTATTAGAACCTTAAAAACAGCAGTTTTCCTGTCACATAGAGGATCTTGGGCCAGTGTTTTTTATTTATTTTTTTTTTTTTATAAATTAGAGCCTTAAAAACAGCAGTTTTCCTGTCACATAGAGGATCTTGGGCCAGTGTTTTCTTTTTTTTTTTTTTAATTAGAGCCTTAAAAACAGCAGTTTTCCTGTCATTCAGAGGATCTTTGGCAAGTGTTTTTTTTTTTAATTAGAACATTAAAACCAGCAGTTTTCCTGTCACATAGAGGATCTTGGGCCAGTGTTTTTTTTGTTGTTGTTTTTTTTAAAATTACAACCTTAAAAACAGCAGTTTTCCTGTCACATAGAGGATCTTTGGCCAGTGTTTTTTTTTTTTTTTTAAATTAGAGCCTTAAAAAACAGCAGTTTTCCTGTCATTCAGAGGATCTTTGGCCAGTGTTGTTTTTTTTTAATTAGAACCTTAAAACCAGCAGTTTTCCTGTCACATAGAGGATCTTGGGCCAGTGTTTTTTTTTTTTTTTTTTTAAATTAGAACCTTAAAACCAGCAGTTTTCCTGTCACATAGAGGATCTTGGGCCAGTGTTTTTTTTTTTTTTTTTTATAAATTAGAACCTTAAAAACAGCAGTTTTCCTGTCATTCCGAGGATCTTTGGCCAGTGTTTTTTTTAATTACAACGTTAAAAACAGCAGTTTTCCTGTCATTCAGAGGATCTTTGACCAGCGTTTTTTTTTTATTAGAACCTTAAAAACAGCAGTTTTCCTGTCACATAGAGGATCTTTGGCCAGTGTTTTTTGTAAATTAGAACATTAAAAACTGAACTTTTCCTGTCATTCAGAGGATCTTTGGCCAGTGTTTTTTTTAAATTAGAACCTTAAAAACAGCACAATTTCCTGTCATTCAGAGGATCTTTGGCCAGTGTTTTTTGTTTTTATTAGAACCCTAAAAACAGCAGTTTTCCTGTCATTCAGAGGATCTTTGGCCAGTGGTTTTTTTTTTATTAGAACCTTAAAAACAGCAGTTTTCCTGTCACATAGAGGATCTTGGGCCAGTGTTTTTTATTTATTTATTTTTTTTATAAATTAGAGCCTTAAAAACAGCAGTTTTCCTGTCACATAGAGGATCTTGGGCCAGTGTTTTCTTTTTTTTTTTTTTAATTAGAGCCTTAAAAACAGCAGTTTTCCTGTCACATAGAGGATCTTGGGCCAGTGTTTTTTTTTTTTTTTTTTTTTAAATTACAACCTTAAAAACAGCAGTTTTCCTGTCACATAGAGGATCTTTGGCCAGTGTTTTTTTTTTTTTTTTAAATTAGAGCCTTAAAAAACAGCAGTTTTCCTGTCATTCAGAGGATCTTTGGCCAGTGTTGGTTTTTTTTAATTAGAACCTTAAAAACAGCAGTTTTCCTTTCACATAGAGGATCTTTGGCCAGTGTTTTTTGTAAATTAGAACATTATAAACTGAACTTTTCCTGTCATTCAGAGGATCTTTGGCCAGTGTTTTTTTTTATTTTTTAATTAGAACCTTAAAAACAGCACAATTTCCTGTCATTCAGAGGATCTTTGGCCAGTGTTTTTTGTTTTTATTAGAACCCTAAAAACAGCAGTTTTCCTGTCATTCAGAGGATCTTTGGCCAGTGTTTTTTTTTTAATTAGAACCTTAAAACCAGCAGTTTTCCTGTCACATAGAGGATCTTGGGCCAGTGTTTTTTTTTGTTTTGTTTTTTTTATAAATTAGAGCCTTAAAAACAGCAGTTTTCCTGTCACATAGAGGATCTTGGGCCAGTGTTTTTTGTTTTTATTAGAACCTTAAAACCAGCAGTTTTCCTGTCACATAGAGGATCTTGGGCCAGTGTTTTTTTTTTTTTTTTTTTAAATTAGAACCTTAAAAACAGCAGTTTTCCTGTCACATAGATGATCTTTGGCCAGTGTTTTTTTTTTAAATTAGAGCCTTAAAAACAGCAGTTTTCCTGTCATTCAGAGGATCTTTGGCCAGTGTTGTTTTTTTTAATTAGAACCTTAAAAACAGCTGTTTTCCTGTCACATAGAGGATCTTTGGCCAGTGTTTTTCTTAAATAGAACGTTAAAACTGCAGTTTTCCTGTCATTCAGAGTATCTTTGGTCAGTGTTTTTTTTCATTAGAACCTTAAAAAAGGCAGCAGGCTACTGTCACATAGAGGATCTTTGGCCAGTGTTTTATTTTTTTTATTTTTTTTAGAACCTTAAAAACAGCAGTTTTCCTGTCATTCAGAGGATCTTTGGCCAGTGTTTATTTTTATTTTTAATCAGAACCTTAAAAACAGCAGCGGGCTCCTGTCACATAGAGGATCTTTGGCCAGTGTTTTTTTTTTTTTTAATTAGAGCCTTAAAAACAGCAGTTTTCCTGTCATTCAGAAGATCTTTGGGCCAGTGTATTTTTTTTAATTAGAACCTTAAAAACAGCAGTTTTCCTGTCATTCAGAAGATCTTTGGCCAGTGTATTTTTTAATTAGAACCTTAAAAACAGCAGTTTTCCTGTCATTCAGAAGATCTTTGGCCAGTGTATTTTTTTAATTAGAACCTTAAAAACAGCAGTTTTCCTGTCACATAGAGGATCTTTGGCCAGTGTTTTTTTTTTTAATTAGAGCCTTAAAAACAGCAGTTTTCCTGTCATTCAGAGGATCTTTGGCCAGTGTTATTTTTTTAAATTAGAACCTTAAACACAGCAATTTTCCTGTCATTCCGAGGATCTTTGGCCAGTGTTTTTGCAGTATAGTAGATCCTTAAAAACAACAATGTTCCTGTCATATAGATATAATCTTTGACGAGCGTTTTTTTTGTTATATAATCATTTTTGCAGTAGGTTCTTAAAACAACGGTTAACTCCCTCTTTTTTTTTTCTATTTACAATGCTGTTCTCAAAATTAGCAGCGTGTTTTTGTCATATAATAGTCGTATATTTCACTTGCCTTTTTGCAGGACATACTTCATATAGAGGCTCATTTGATATTTGCTGGTTAGAGATATCGGACTGTACTTTTTAAATTGCAGTTTTTGGTTTGTGTAGGTACAGGCACAGAGCGAACACGGCCCTGCAAGAGATCAAGGCGGACATTCGTGAGTTTAAAGTGCACATAAACAATGCTAATAAAAGTAGGAATAAAGCGGAAAGTGTTCCTCCTCAGAGACCATTCTGCAGCTGGTGAAGACCAAAACCATCCTCCTCCTGAGTCCCAGCATGGCCTACAGCGGTGAGTGGCCGCGTTCAACGCGCTAAGCTCCGCCTCCTGTTGTGACTCTCCCGAAGCTTATCCTCCTCGCAGGCCTGGAGCTGTCTTTCTACAGCGGCGTGTACGGAACATGCATCGGAGCGACCGCGCAGTTCGGAGCGGCGGCGAAAGGCCTCATCGGGATCTCCGGCATCATGGTGGGCGTGGGCGAAATCGTCGGTAAGGTCGATCCCACCCACCAGTCACCGAGGCGCCGTCAAGACTCGTACGAGTGCTCTTTTTTCTCGCCAGGCGGGGGCTTGTTCGGATTGATGTGCAAGAACAATCGCTTCCGGCGCACTTCGGTGGTCTTCCTGGGAATGGTGGTTCATTTCGTAGCCTTCTATCTCATCTTCCTCAACATTCCCGATGACGCTCCCGTTGTGTTCCACACCGTCACCCAGAAGAGCCCCTTTCTGACTCCAAGGTATAAATACATGTGGCATCTGTAAAGCTTCCAAACTGACTAAATATAACAAATCCCCAAAACCAGTGAAGTTGGCACGTTGTGTAAATGGCAAATAAAAACAGAATACAATGATTTGCTAATCCTTTTCAACTTATATTCAATTGAATAGACTGCAAAGACAAGATACTTAATGTTCACACTGAGAAACCACATTTTTTTTTGCAAATAATCATTACATTTGAATTTAATGGCATCAACATATTGCAAAATGTTGGCATTTTTGGCATTTTTACCACTGTGTTACATGGCCTTTCCTTTTAACAACACTCCGTAAACGTTTGGGAACTGAGGAGACACATTTTTTAAGCTTCTCAGGTGGAATTCTTTCCCATTCTTGCTTGATGTACAGCTTAAGTTGTTCAACAGTCCGGGGGTCTCCGTTGTGGTATTTTAGGCTTCATAATGCGCCACACATTTTCAAAGGGAGACAGGTCTGGACTACAGGCAGGCCAGTCTAGTACCCGCACTCTTTTACTACGAAGCCACGGTGTTGTAACACGTGGCTTGGCATTGTCTTGCTGAAATAAGCAGGGGCGTCCATGGTAACGTTGCTTGGATGGCAACATATGTTGCTCCAAAACCTGTATGTACCTTTCAGCATGAATGGTGCCTTCACAGATGTGTAAGTTACCCATGTCTTGGGCACTAATACACCCCCATACCATCACACATGCTGGCTTTTCAACTTTGCGCCTATAACAATCCGGATGGTTCTCTTCCTCTTTGGTCCGGAGGACACGACGTCCACAGTTTCCAAAAACAATTTGAACTGTGGACTCGTCAGACCACAGAACACTTTTCCACTTTGCATCAGTCCATGTTAGATGAGCTCGGGCTCAGCGAAGCCGGCGGTGTTTCTGGGTGTTGTTGATAAATGGCTTTCGCTTTGCATAGTAAAGTTTTAACTTGCACTTACAGATGTAGCGACCAACTGTAGTTACTGACAGTGGTTTTCCGAAGTGTTCCTGAGCCCATGTGGTGATATCCTTTACACACTGATGTCGCTTTTTGATCGAAAGTATGTAATATCATCGCTTGCGTGCAGTGATTTCTCCAGATTCTCTGAAACTTTTGATGATATTACGGACCGTAGATGGTGAAATCCCTAAATTCCTTGCAAGAGCTCGTTGAGAAATTTTGTTCTTAAACTGTTCGACAATTTGCTCACGCATTTGTTGACAAAGTGGTGACCCTCGCCCCGTCCTTGTTTGTGAATGACTGAGCATTTCATTGAAGGTTCTTTTATACCCAATCATGGCACCCACAGGTTCCCAATTAGCCTGTTCACCCGTGGGATGTTCCAAATAAGTGTTGGATGAGCATTCCTCAACTTTATCAGTCTTTTTTGCCACTTGTGCCAGCTTTTTTGAAACATGCTGCAGGCATCAAATTCCAAATGAGCTAATAATTGCAAAAAAATAAATTAAGTTTCTCAGTTCCAACATTAAGTATCTTGTCTTTGCAGTCTATTCAATTGAATATAGGTTGAGAAGGATTTGCAAATCATTGTATTCTGTTTTTATTTACCATTTACACAATGTGCCAACTTCACTGGTTTGGGGGTTTTGTTTTTAAAATACGTTTTTGCACAAATAAGGTAAGACATACCAGACATAACATATGTCTGGTGCTCTCTGTAGTTGAGTAAAGAAGTGTATTTGATTAGCTGGATAGATTCTTCCATTGTATTGAACAAAGTAATGGAATAAGAGTGCATTTTCAGGTGGGTTTCTACACTTCCAAACGATATTTTTCACCTTTTGCCTGACATTTTTGGAGGCTAACATGGCCTAACGCAGTGTTTTTTCGCGCGATACAGTCTGGTGTGCCGTGGGAGATTATGTAATTTCACCTTTTTGGGTTAAAAATATGTTTTGCAAACCAGTAATTATAGTCTGCAAATGATGTGTTGTTGTTGAGTGTCTGTGCTGTCTAGAGCTCGGCAGAGTAACCGTGTAATACTCTTCCATATCAGTAGGTGGCAGCCGGTAGCTAATTGCTTTGTAGATGTCGGAAACAGCGGAAGGCAGTGTGCAGGTAAAAAGGTGTCTAACGCTTAAACCAAAAATAAAGAAAAGGTGAGTGCCTCTAAGAAAAGGCATTGAAGCTTAGGGAAGGCTATGCAGAACGAAACTAAAACTGAACTGGCTACAAAGTGAACAAAAACAGAATGCTGGACGACAGCAAAGACTTACTGTGGAGCAAAGACGGCGTCCGAACATGACATGACAATCAACAATGTCTCCACAAAGAAGGATGAAAACAACTGAAATATTCTTGATTGCTAAAACAAAGTAGATACGGGAAATATCGCTCAAAGGAAGACATGAAACTGCTACAGGAAAATACCAAAAAAAGAGAAAAAGCCACCAAAATCGGAGCGCAAGACAAGAACTAAAACACTACACACAGGAAAAGAGCAAAATACTCCAAATAAGTCAGGGTGTGATGTGACAGGTGGTGACAGTACACCTACTTTGAGACAAGAGCTATATTGATGCATGCTTGGTTATGCTTTAAAGTCATACCCAACGACTTTTTACTGTCAACTGAGTTTCATTTTTTTAATGATTTCTGCTGGTGGTGTGCCTCCGGACTTTTTTCAACGCAAAAAAATGTGCCTCGGCTCAAAAAAGGTTGAAAAACACTGCCCTAACGAGCGATGTCCTTGTGCCGCAGCGTGCCCATCGTCCTGCTGTGCAGCTTCCTGCTGGGCCTGGGAGACAGCTGTTTTAACACGCAGCTCTACAGCATTTTAGGATGCGTGTACATGGAGCACAGCACGCCCGCCTTCGCCATCTTCAAGTTCATCCAGGTAATTGTCGCAAAGAAGGTAAAAAAAAGGGGGCGGGGACAAAATCGTGTCAAAACAAATGAAAAACTACCACTTACACTGCAAAACGTCAGTGTTCAAAATCAAGAAAAAAAAAATACAAAAATGAGGGGTATTTTATTTGAACTGAGCAAAATTATCTGCCAATAAAACAAGAAAATTTGGCTTGTCAAGACTTTCCAAAACAAGTAAAATTAGCTAACTTCAATGAACCCAAAAATACTTTAAAATAAGTATATTCTCACTAATAACAAGTGCACTTTTCTTGGTAGAAAAAAAAAGAGACCTTTTTGCTCAATATGTTGAAAAATATTCTTAAATGAAGTAAATGCTAGTGCCATTATCTTGACATAATGATATTACATTTCTTGAAACCAGCAAATTTATACTAAAAACTAATTTATTGTTCTTAATGGAAAGGCAACAAGGCAACCACTTGTTACTCTCGGGGTCTACTAGCCGCTCAGGCAAATCATATTGTCTAAAAATGCATTTTTCCATCGATAACATGACATCATCGCGCCAAGTGCGTGCTCTTTCAGTCAATTAGTGCGCATATATACAGCCCGGCCCCCGGCCAAAATTTTTTTAATTGTAATTTTGAAGAATTTATCTGAATGTGCATGAACTATTTCTGTTCAAAATTGTTAGAAATGTTAAATGTTTAAATATTAACTGTCAGTTTACTGTACTGTGCCAACCGTACTACTATATGAGTACATATTTTCTATTGTTTCATTGGAAATAAAACAGCAAAGTCCATTTGGCTGTCATCTGTTTTAATTATGAGACACAATTGTGTCAAAGTCATGATTTTTTTTTTTTCATGCTTGAAGTAAGAAATTATGACTTTAAAAAAGCAGTTTGATGACACAGCTTTGCAACAGTTGATATTCTAGTATCAAGCATGTTTTACTCAATATAGGTCATCAAATCTCAGCAACAAGCTGTAATATCTTACTGAGATCATTTAGGACCAAAACTAGAGATGTCCGATAATATCGGCCTGTCGACAAATGCTTTAAAATGTAATATCGGAAATGATTGGTATCGTTTTTTTTATTATCGGTATCTTTTTTTAATTTTTTTTTATTAAATCAACATAAAAAACACAAGATACACTTACAATTAGTGCACCAACCCAAAAAACTTCCTCCCCCATTTACACTCATTCACACAAAAGGGTTGTTTCTTTCTGTTATTAATATTCTGGTTCCTACATTATATATCAATATATATCAATACAGTCTGCAAGGGATACAGTCCGTAAGCACACATGATTGTGCGTGCTGCTGGTCCACTAATAGTACTAACCGTTAACAGTTAATTGTACTCATTTTCATTAATTACTAGTTTCTATGTAACTGTTTTTATATTGTTTTACTTTCATTTTTATTCAAGAAAATGTTTTTAATTTATTTATCTCATTTTATTTTATTAATTTTTTTAAAAAGGACCTTATCTTCACCATACCTGGTTGTCCAAATTAGGCATAATAATGTGTTAATTCCACGACTGTATATATCGGTATCAGTTGATATCGGTATCGGTAATTAAGAGTTGGACAATATCGGATATCGGCAAAAAAGCCATTATTGGACATCCCTAACCAAAAACCTTAAAGGCCTACTGAAATGCGATTTTCTTATTCAAACGGGGATAGCAGGTCCATTCTATGTGTCATACTTGATCATTTCGCGATATTGCCATATTTTTGCTGAAAGGATTTAGTAGAGAACATAGACGATAAAGTTCGCAACTTTTGGTCGCTGATAAAAAAGCCTTGCCTGTACCGGAAGTAGCAGACGAGTAGCGTGACGTCACAGGTTGTGGAGCTCCTCACATCTGCACATTGTTTACAATCATGGCCACCAGCAGCGAGAGCGATTCGGACCGAGAAAGCGACGATTTCCCCATTAATTTGAGCGAGGATGAAAGATTCGTGGATGAGGAAAGTGAGAGTGAAGGACTAGAGGGCAGTGGGAGCGATTCAGATAGGGAAGATGCTGTGAGAGGCGGGTGGGACCTGATATTCAGCTGGGA
>NC_084571.2:33222500-33250000 GCF_033978685.3 Nerophis lumbriciformis | reverse complement strand
TATATATATATATATATATATATATATATATATATATATCATACTTGCCAACCTTGAGACCTCCGATTTGGGAGGTGGGAGGTGGGGGTCGGGGGCGTGGTTGGGGGCGTGGCTAAGAGGGGAGGAGTATATTTACAGCTAGAATTCACCAAGTATTTCATATATGTATATATATATATATATATATATATATAAGAAATACTTGACTTTCAGTGAATTCTAGCTATATAAATATTTATTTTATTATATATATATATATATATATATATATATATATATATATATATATAAATAAAAGAAACACTTGAATTTCAGTGTTCATTTATTTACACATATACACACACATAACACTCATCTACTCATTGTTGAGTTAAGGGTTGAATTGTCCATCCTTGTTCTATTCTCTGTCACTATTTTTCTAACCATGCTGAACACCCTTTCGCAGGTACCCAGAAAGGTTTCGAGTACCACCAAAAAAACAGAATCTCTGAAGACAGTATAAAAATCTGTGTTAAAGGTGTACAAATACTGTTTGTATAATAAGCATGTTATTATTTACAAATATGGGTTAAGAGTTCAGTACTAAAAAAAAAGAAAAAAGAATGTGGCTTAAGTACAGTTTTTTAATTGAGCTGCTGCATTTTTTGGTTGGGTTGTTTATTTATTTTGAGTAACTTGAATGTGTGTGTGAATGGGTGAATGTGGAAATACTGTCAAAGCGCTTTGAGTACCTTGAAGGTAGAAAAGCGTTATACAAGTATAACCCATTTATCATTTATTTGTAACTTCTACATTTCTAAAAGGGGAGGAATGTAATAGAGTGATCTATGTTTGTCTGTTGCCATCTCCTGGTGAATGTTGGCTATAGCGTACTGGGGTTACTTTTTGGTTGACCAACGATTTACGTGGTGTTGCGCACCTGACGTCAAGTGTGTGAGTCTGTTCTGAAGTCTACAGTAAAGAGACGTACAGTACTTCATCACCTCGCCTGGTTATTGCCTCCAACTCAATATATTACAACAACATTGCTGTTTACGGCAGACGAACTGTTTTACGGTAGAATAAAACATGACTGCTGTTGTTGTGTGTTGTTACCGCGCTGGGAGGACGTTAATGAAACTGCCTAACAATAAACCCACATAAGAAACCAAGAACTCGCCCTCGATCATTCTACAGATTATAACGTGATTGGGCAGGCACGCTGTTTATATTGTGGGAAAGTGGACGTGAATACAGGCTGTTGACACGTCACTCAGGTCCGCATGGAGCTGGAGGGGGCGTGGCTTCCAGCTCCGCCTGAATTTTGGGAGAAAATTTGTCCCGGGAGGTTTTCGGGAGAGGCGCTGAATTTCGGGAGTCTCCCGGAAAATCCGGGAGGGTTGGCAAGTATGATATATATATATATATATATATATACACTGTATATATATATGTATATACTGTATATATATACAGTACATATATATATATGAAGTAAAAAAGTCTGAACAAAAAGGTGTTTCTTTTACCTTTAAAAATAAATATATTTAAAAAAATCTTAAGACACTTTTACAGTAATTGACTTATTTAATTCCACGGTATGTTAGTTGGTCTATGTTCCAGCCCTTCAAAGTTTGGTGCAATCACAACTTAATGATCAGTGCATTTTGTCTCACTTTGACATGTAATGTAATTTATGCTGGCGGTATTATGGCTGTTAAACATCCTGTCCTTTTCCATTCAATCCAGGCGCACTCCACCTTGATTTCCCCCAACGCCGCCGCCGCCGCTCGCACATCAAATTGCGCACATCACACGGGATGGACTTCACTGGCTTCTTGCTGGTGGAAGTCCTAATTAGCCACGGCTCGGTTCATCGGCGGTCTCAATGTGTCCGTCTGAAATCCTCAATGAAAGGATTTTCTGTGTGTGTGTGTGTGTGTGTGTGTGTGTGTGTGTGTGTGTGTGTGTGTGTGTGTGTGTGTGTGTGTGTGCGCGCGCCCTGGGGACGCTTAATTTGTTCCTTCTCAGCTGAGACCCTCTTTAACCCGAGCCGTGCACAGAACGACACACCCGGTCCCTGCAGCTCGCTTGCCTCATTTGCATTAATTATGGAAATGTCCCACCTGAGGATATTTTTAGTAGAGATGTCTGATGTTATCGGCCGATAAATGCTTTAAAATGTAATATCGGGAATTATCGGTATCGTTTTTTTATTATCGGTATCGTTTTTGTATTTATTTTTTATTAAATCAACATAAAAAACACAAGATACTCTTACAATTAGTGCACCAACCCCAAATACCCCCCCCCCCCCCCCCATTTACACTCATTCACACAAAAGGGTTGTTTCTAGGGATGTCCGATAATGGCTTTTTTTGCCGATATCCGATTTGTTTAACTCTTAATTACCGATACCGATATCAACTGATACCGATATATACAGTCGTGGAATTAACACATTATTATGCCTAATTTGGACAACCAGGTATGGTGAAGATAAGGTCCTTTAAAAAAATAATAATAAAATAAAATAAGATAAATAAATTAAAAACATTTTCTTGATTAAAAAAGAAAGTAAAACAATATAAAAGCAGTTACTGTATTTTTCGGACTATAAGTCGCAGTTTTTTTCATAGTGTGACTTATATATATATTTTTTCCCTTCTTTATTATGCATTTTCGGCAGGTGCGACTTATACTCCGAAAAATACGGTACATAGAAACTAGTAATTAATGAAAATGAGTAAAATGAAGTGTTAAAGGTTAGTACTATTAGTGGACCAGCAGCACGCACAATCATGTGTGCTTACGGACTGTATCCCTTGCAGACTGTATTGATATATATTGATATATAATGTAGGAACCAGAATATTAATAACAGAAAGAAACAACTAGAGATGTCCGATATCGTCCTCCCGATATTATAGGCCGATAAAAGCTTTAAAATGTAATATCGGAAATTATCGGTATCGTTTTTTTTAAATTATCGGTATCTTTTTTTATTTTTTATATTAAATCAACTTAAAAAACACAAGATACACTTACAATTAGTGCACCAACCCAAAAAAACTCCCTCCCCCATTCACACTCATTGACACAAAAGGGTTGTTTCTTTCTGTTATTAATATTCTGGTAGGTTCCTACATTATATATCAATATATATCAATACAGTCTGCAAGGGATACAGTCCGTAAGCACACATGATTGTGCGTGCTGCTGGTCCACTAATAGTACTAACCTTTAACACTTAATTTGACTCATTTTCATTAATTACTAGTTTCTATGTAACTGTTTTTATATTGTTTTACTTTCTTTTTTATTCAAGAAAATGTTTTTAATTTATTTATCTTATTTTTTTTTTTTTTTTTTTTTAAAAGGACCTTATCTTCACCATACCTGCTTGTCCAAATTAGGCATAATAATGTGTTGATTCCACGACTGTATATATCGGTATCAGTTGATATCGGTATCGGTAATTAAGAGTTCGACAATATCGGAATATCGGCAAAAAAGCCATCATTGGACATCCCTAGAAACAACCCTTTTGTGTGAATGAGTGTAAATGGGGGAGGGCGTTTTTTTGGGTTGGTGCACTAATTGTAAGTGTATCTTGTGTTTTTTATGTTGATTTAATAATAAATAAAAAAAAACCTGATACCAATAATAAAAAAAAAAACGATACCGATAATTCCCGATATTACATTTTAAACCATTTATCTGACATCTCTAGTTGTTCCTTTCTGTTATTAATATTCTGGTAGGTTCCTACATTATATATCAATATATATCAATACAGTCTGCAAGGGATACAGTCCGTAAGCACACATGATTGTGCGTGCTGCTGGTCCACTAATAGTACTAACCTTTAACAGTTCATTTTACTCATTTTCATTAATTACTAGTTTCTATGTAACTGTTTTTATATTGTTTTACTTTCTTTTGTATTCAAGAAAATGTTTTTAATTTATTTATCTTATTTTTTTTTTTTTAAAGGACCTTATCTTCACCATACCTGGTTGTCCAAATTAGGCATAATAATGTGTTAATTCCACGACTGTATATATCGGTATCAGTTGATATCGGTATCTGTAATTAAGAGTTGGACAATATCGGGATATCGGCAAAAAAGCCATCATTGGACATCCCTAGAAACAACCCTTTTGTGTGAATGAGTGTAAATGGGGGAGGGAGTTTTTTGGGGTTGGTGCACTAATTGAAAGTTTATCTTGTGTTTTTTATGTTGATTTAATAAAAAAAATAAAAATAAAAACCTGATACCAATAATTTAAAAAAAAATGATACCGATAATTCCCGATATTACATTTTAAAGCATTTATCGGACATCTCTAGTTGTTCCTTTCTGTTATTAATATTCTGGTAGGTTCCTACATTATATATCAATATATATCAATACAGTCTGCAAGGGATACAGTCCGTAAGCACACATGATTGTGCGTGCTGCTGGTCCACTAATAGTACTAACCTTTAACACTTAATTTGACTCATTTTCATTCATTACTAGTTTCTATCTAACTGTTTTTATATTGTTTTACTTTCTTTTTTATTCAAGAAAATGTTTTTAATTTATTTATCTTATTTTATTTAAAAAGGACCTTATCTTCACAATACCTGGTTGTCCAAATTAGGCATAATAATGTGTTAATTCCACGACTGTATATATCGGTATCAGTTGATATCGGTATCTGTAATTAAGAGTTGGACAATATCGGGATATCGGCAAAAAAGCCATCATTGGACATCCCTAGAAACAACCCTTTTGTGTGAATGAGTGTAAATGGGGGAGGGCGTTTTTTGGGGTTGGTGCACTAATTGAAAGTTTATCTTGTGTTTTTTATGTTGATTTAATAAAAAAAACAAAAAAAACTACTGATACCAATAATTTAAAAAAAATTATACCGATAATTCCCGATTTTACATTTTAAAGCATTTATCTGACATCTACTTGTTCCTTTCTGTTATTAATATTCTGGTTCCTACATTATATATCAATATATATCAATACAGTCTGCAAGGGATACAGTCCGTAAGCACACATGATTGTGCGTGCTGCTGGTCCACTAATAGTACTAACCTTTAACACTTAATTTGACTCATTTTCATTAATTATAAGTTTCTATGTCACTGTTTTTATATTGTTTTACTTTCTTTTTTATTCAACAAAATGTTTTTAATTTATTTATCTTATTTTTATTTTTATTTATTTATTTTTTTAAAAGGACCTTATCTTCACCATACCTTCACCAAATTAGGCATAATAATGTGTTAATTCCACGACTGTATATATCGGTATCGGTTGATATCGGTATCGGTAATTAAGAGTTGGACAATATCGGGATATCGGACATCCCTAGAAACAACCCTTTTGTGTGAATGAGTAATTATTTTATTAATTTTTTTAAAAAGGACCTTATCTTCACCATACCTGGTTGTCCAAATTAGGCATAATAATGAGTTAATTCCACGACTGTACATATCGGTATCGGTAATTAAGAGTTGGACAATATCGGATATCAGCAAAAAAGCCATTATCGGAAATCCCTAATTTTTAGGATTAAAAGGTTGAGAGTACAACTTGAACACAAACACAAAACGAACTAAATCCATCCTGTTGAATTAAAAGAACACTTTTAATCACTGATTTTGTTGCATTTCTCAGCCCGCCTTCATAGCTTGACACACAATAGATGTTGTCGCAATCATCAGCGGCGCAATTAAACTCATCATCCGGCGGCGTGCGCTCATTGTTCACAGATCAGAGGTCCGTCGCGGCCGCGCTCGTCCCAACGTTCGCCGCAATTATCCTCGCCTTTGCCCGCTATTTCCAATCAGCGCTGTGATTGATTCCAATCCGCAACTGGCAGGAGCGCAACTTAACCCCAAATTTTTTAATTTTTTTCCCCCCCTTTGTGTTTTTCAGGACCACCAAAAGCTGACGGAGAAGCTCTGCTCCAGAGAGCGCACGTAATGCCAATGCTGGACGGGGATGAAGAGCACGTCTCCGGGACGCAGGACGCACTCCTGGTGCGGAGCCTTGGGGAACTCCGGGAAGCGCTCCGTGTCCGGGTTCTCCACGTCCACCTGTGCCGTGATAGGGTCAGTGCTGCACTGCAAAGACTGCAATCTAAGTAAGATTAAATATCTCAAATAAGGGTGATATTTGCTTATTTTCTGTCTGATAGGATAATTCTTCTCACTAAGCAGATTTTATGTTAGAGTGTTTTACTTGTTTTAAGGGTTTTGGTCCTAAATGATCTCAGTAAGATATTACAGCTTGTTGCTGAGATTTCAGGACCTATATTGAGTAAAACATGCTTGAAACTAGAATATCAACTGTTGCAAAGCTGTGTCATCAACACTCACAAGTATAAAACTACTTTTTCAAAGTAATAATTTCTTACAAACCCCGTTTCCATATGAGTTGGGAAATTGTGTTAGATGTAAATATAAACAGAATACAATGATTTGCAAATCCTTTTCAACCCATATTCAGTTGAATATGCTACAAAGACAACATATTTGATGTTCAAACTCATACAATTTTTTTTGTTTTTTGCAAATAATCATTAACTTTACAATTTGATGCCAGCAACACGTGACAAAGAAGTTGGGAAAGGTGGCAATAAATACTGATAAAGTTGAGGAATGCTCATCAAACACTTATTTGGAACATCCCACAGGTGAACAGGCAAATTGGGAACAGGTGGGTGCCATGATTGGGTATAAAAGTAGATTCCATGAAATGCTCAGTCATTCACAAACAAGGATGGAGCGAGGGTCATCACTTTGTCAACAAATGCGTGAGCAAATTGTTGAACAGTTTAAGAAAAACCTTTCTCAACCAACTATTGCAAGGAATTTAGGGATTTCACCATCTACGGTCCGTAATATCATCAAAGGGTTCAGAGAATCTGGAGAAATCACTGCACGTAAGCAGCTAAGCCCGTGACCTTCGATCCCTCAGGCTGTACTGCATCAACAAGCGACATCAGTGTGTAAAGGATATCACCACATGGGCTCAGGAACACTTCAGTAACCCACTGTCAGTAACTACAGTTGGTCGCTACATCTGTAAGTGCAAGTTAAAACTCTCCTATGCAAGGCGAAAACCGTTTATCGACAACACCCAGAAACGCCGTCGGCTTCGCTGGGCTTGAGCTCATCTAAGATGGACTGATACAAAGTGGAAAAGTGTTCTGTGGTCTGACGAGTCCACATTTCAAATTGTTTTAGGAAACTGTGGATGTCGTGTCCTCCGGACCAAAAAGGAAAAGAACCATCTGGATTGTTATAGGCGCAAAGTTGAAAAGCCAGCATGTGTGATGGTATGGGGGTGTATTAGTGCCCAAGACATGGGTAACTTACACATCTGTGAAGGCACCATTAATGCTGAAAGGTACATACAGGTTTTGGAGCAACATATGTTGCCATCCAAGTAACGTTACCATGGACGCCCCTGCTTATTTCAGCAAGACAATGCCAAGCCACGTGTTACATCAACGTGGCTTCATAGTAAAAGAGTGTGGGTACTAGACTGGCCTGCCTGTAGTCCAGACCTGTCTCCCATTGAAAATGTGTGGCGCATTATGAAGCCTAAAATAGCACAACGGAGACCCCCGGACTGTTGAACAACTTAAGCTGTACATCAAGCAAGAATGGGAAAGAATTCCACCTGAGAAGCTTCAAAAATGTGTCTCCTCAGTTCCCAAACGTTTACTGAGTGTTGTTAAAAGGAAAGGCCATGTAACACAGTGGTGAACATGCCCTTTCCCAACTACTTTGGCACGTGTTGCAGCCATGAAATTCTAAGTTAATTATTATTTGCAAAAAAAATATTAAGTCTATCAGTTTGAACATCAAATATGTTGTCTTTGTAGTGCATTCAATTGAATATGGGTTGAAAAGGGATTTGCAAATCATTGTATTCTGTTTATATTTACATCTAACACAATTTCCCAACTCATATGGAAACGGGTTTGTAATTCAAGCATGAAAAAAAAAAAATCATGATGCCGAGCGCATATCATTATGTCAAGATAATGGCACTAGTATTTACTTCATTTAAGAATATTTTTCAACATATTGAGCAAAAAGGTCTCATTTTGTTTTTCTACCAAGAAAAGTGCACTTGTTATTAGTGAAAATATACTTATTTTAAGGTATTTTTGGGTTCATTGAGGTTAGCTAATTTTACTTGTTTTGGAAAGTCTTGACAAGCCGAATTTTCTTGTTCTATTGGCAGATAATTTTGCTTAGTTCAAATAAAATACCCCTCATTTTTGTATTTTTGTTTCTTGTTTTTGAACACTGACTTTTTGCAGCGTGAGAGCGCGTTAACAAGGCGTGCGTTAGCCGTACCTGGCTGGTGTTGTGAAGGAGCGGAGAGGGATGCGGGTACACCTTGTCCGAGTCCTCCGGGGAGTACAGGCGGATGTATTTGCGTCCGACCACCTGATGAAGACACCGGGGGAAAAAGTTATTCATTATAAAACATATTTATAACTACACTGCAAAAAGTCAGTGTTCAAAAACAAGAAAAAAAAATACAAAAATGAGGGGTATTTTACTTGAACTAAGCAAAATTATCTGCCAATAGAACAAGAAAATTTCAAGTCAGTAAAATGTTCAAAAATCACACCCGGGTTCGAGTGCCATAAGTCCTAAGGCTTGTGGCACTCCATGTGGGACTCGAACCTGGGTAGGTATTTTTAACATTTTTGGGACTTTTGCCGACTTTTCCAACTTTTATCCCCCCCTCCCCGTGGGACTCGGCTGGGTGCGTCTTGGACATTTTTTGCATCCCGGGACTTGTGCGGCCGGCGGCGGGACTTGTGGGACTGGAACCCGGGGAGGTATTTTGGACACAATTGGGACTTTTGACATTTTTGGCCACCTTTTCCCCTCTTCTTCCCCGCCTTCCTGTGCACCATTGCTGGGTGTGTTTTGGACATTTGGACAAAAATAGTTTCAAGCATGTTTTACTCAATATAGGTCATCAAATCTCAGCAACAAGCTGCAATATCTTACTGAGATCATTTAGGACCAAAACACTTACAACAAGTAAAACACTCGAACATCAAATCTTATGTATGGCCGCGCAAGTCCCGTGATGCCCAAAATGTCCATAACACACCCAGCCGAGTCCCACGGGGAGGGGGGATAAAAGTTGGAAAAGTCGGCAAAAGTCCCAAAAATTTTAAAAATACCTACCCAGGTTCGAGTCCCACAAGTCCCGTCGCCGGCCGGAATGCCCGAAATGTCCAAAACGCGCCCAGCAAAGTCCCACGGGAGAGAAAAGTGAGAAAAGTCAGTAAAATGTTCAAAAATCACACCCGGGTTCGAGTGCCACAAGTCCTAAGACTTGTGGCACTCCATGTGGGACTCGAACCTGGGTAGGTATTTTGAACATTTTTGGAATTTTTGCCCACTTTTCCAACTTTTATCCCCCCTCCCCGTGGGACTCGGCTAGGTGTGTTATGGACATTTTGGGCATCCCGGGACTTGCGCGGCGGTACTTGTGGGACTCGAACCTGGGTAGGTATTTTGAACATTTTTGGGGACTTTTGCCGACTTTTCTCACTTTTCTCCCCCACTACCCGTAGGACTTTGCTGGGTGCGTTTTGGACATTTTTTGCATCCCGGGACTTGTGCGGCCGGCGGCGGGACTTGTGGGACTGGAACCCGGGGAGGTATTTTGGACACAATTGGGACTTTTGACCATTTTGGCCGCCTTTTCCCCTCTTCTTCCCCGCCTTCCTGTGCACCATTGCTGGGTGTGTTTTGGACATTTAGACAAAAATAGTTTCAAGCATGTTTTACTCAATATAGGTCATCAAATCTCAGCAACAAGCTGTAATATCTTACTGAGATCATTTAGGACCAAAACACTTAAAACAAGTAAAACACTCAAACATCAAATCTTATTTATGGCCGTGCAAGTCCCGGAATGCCCAAAATGTCCATAACACACTCAGCCGAGTCCCACGGGGAGGGGGGATAAAAGTTGGAAAAGTCGGCAAAAGTCCCAAAAATTTTCAAAATACCTACCCAGGTTCGAGTCCCACAAGTCCCGCCGCTGGTTGGAATGCCCAAAATGTCCAAAACGCGCCCAGCAAAGTCCCACGGGAGAGAAAAGTGAGAAAAGTCAGTAAAATGTTCATAAATCACACCAGGGTTCGAGTGCCATAAGTCCTAAGACTTGTGGCACTCGAACCTGGGTAGGTATTTTTAACATTTTTGCCGACTTTTCCAACTTTTATCCCCACTCCCCGTGGGACTCGGCTGGGTGTGTTATGGACATTTTGGGCATCCCGGGACTTGTGGGACTCGAACCTGGGTAGGTATTTTGAAAATTTTTGGGGACTTTTGCCGACTTTTCTCACTTTTCTCCCCCACTACCCGTGGGACTTTGCTGGGTGCGTTTTGGACATTTTTTGCATCCCGGGACTTGTGCGGCCGGCGGTGGGACTCGTGGGACTGGAACCCGGGGAGGTAATTTGGACACAATTGGGACTTTTGACCCTTTTGGCCGCCTTTTCCCCTCTTATTCCCCGCCTTCCTGTGCACCGTTGCTAGGTATGTTTTGGACATTTGGAGAAAAATAGTTTCAAGCATGTTTTACTCAGTATAGGTCATCAAATCTCAGCAACAAGCTGTAATATCTTACTGAGATCATTTAGGACCAAAACACTTAAAACAAGTAAAACACTCGAACATCAAATCTTATGTATGGCCGCGCAAGTCCCGGGATGCCCAAAATGTCCATAACAGACTTAGCCGAGTCCCACGGGAAGGGGAAATAAAAGTTGGGAAAGTCGGCAAATGTCCCAAAAATGTTCAAAATACCTACCCAGGTTCGAGTCCCACAAGTCCCGCCGCTGGCCGGAATGCCCAAAATGTCCAAAACGCGCCCAGCAAAGTCCCACAGGAGAGAAAAGTGGGAAAAGTCAGTAAAATGTTCAAAAATCACACCCGGGTTCGAGTGCCATAAGTCCTAAGACTTGTGGCACTCCATGTGGGACTCGAACCTGGGTAGGTATTTTTAACATTTTTGGGACTTTAGCCCACTTTTCCAACTTTTATCTACCCTCCCCTTGGGACTCAGCTGGTTGTGTTATGGACATTTTGGGCATCCCGGGACTTGCACGGCTGGCGGCGGGACTTGTGGGACTCAAACCTGGGTAGTAGAGATGCGCGGATAGGCAATTATTTAATCCGCAACCGCATCAGAAAGTCGTCAACCATCCGCAATCTACCCGATCTAACATTTGATCAGAACCGCATCCGCCCGCACCCGCCCGTTGTTATATATCTAATATAGACGATGCAAGGCATTAGTGAGGTTATAAAGCTTTTGCCTGTTAAAGAAAGGAGACTGATCCAATGCAGCACAGACATTCGCATGCCACGCTGTCACGACCCAGACGCACAACAGTGCGCAATGATATGGGAGCCGCGCTGAGTGCACCTCCAAGCGCGTCTTGCTGCCGGCGACGGCCGGGTATGGGCCCGACGCTCCAGCGCCATCCATTTTCAGGGCTAGTTGATTCGGCAGGTGGGTTGTTACACACTCCTTAGCGGGTTCCAACTTCCATGGCCACCGTCCTAGCTGCTGTCTATATCAACAAGGGTGAGCCCCACCCCTTTCGTGAGCGCACTGCGCGCGGAGTGACCCCTGTTACGCGCCCCCGGCAACAGGGGTGGCGGGCAGGTAAGCTGCGCGGGCGGAGCGCGCGGAGTGACCCCTGTTACGAGCCCCCGGCCACGGGGGTGGCGGGTAGGTAAGCTGCTTACGTGTTGCGCGTGACGCCGGCCGCGGCGAAGGCGGACGAGGCGGGGTGTCGGTGCGGTGGGCGCGGTGGTGACCCTGGACGTGCGTCGGGCCCTTCTCGCGGATCGCCTCAGCTACGGCTCCCGGTGGGGCCCTCTCGGGGGAAGGGGCCTCGGTCCCGGACCCCGGCGAGGTGTCCCTTCTCCGCTCCGTAAAAGTGTCCATCTCTTCTTTTTTTGTTTCTTCTGTTGTGGCATATGCTGCAGGTGCCTGCTCGTTTTTCGTATGTGGGTAACAACATTTAACTATGTATATATATTTCCGAATTGGTTTAACTGCCACCTGCCTGAATCTATTTAAAATCTAATTTTTTTTTATTTCAACCACCCGACCCGACCCGACCCGCGGATAAAATCTAATTTTTTTTAATTTCATCCGCCCGATCCGCGGATAATCCGCGGTTGTGCCCGCAAACCGCGCATCTCTACTGGGTAGGTATTTTGAACATTTTTGGGGACTTTTGCCGACTTTTCTCCTCCACTACCCGTGGGACTTTGCTGGGTGCGTTTTGGACATTTTTTGCATCCCGGGACTTGTGCGGCCGGCGGCGGGACTCGTGGGACTGGAACCCGGGGAGGTATTTTGGACACAATTGGGACTTTTGACCATTTTGGCCGCCTTTTCCCCTCTTCTTCCCCGCCTTCCTGTGCACCATTGCTGGGTGTGTTTTGGACATTTGGACACAAATAGTTTCAAGCATGTTTTACTCAATATAGGTCATCAAATCTCAACAACAAGCTGTAATATCTTACTGAGATCATTTAGGACCAAAACACTTAAAACAAGTAAAACACTCTAAAATAAAATCTGCTTAGTGAGAAGAATTATCAGACAGAAAATAAGCAAATGCCACCCTTTTTTGAGATATTTAATGTTACTTACATTTCAGTCATTTAAAAAAAAATGCTCGCCAAGATCCAAGATGGCCGACATAGCTTTGTCAAGCCTTCAAAACTAGCAAATGTTTCAATGAAAGAAGTCAACGATCATTTCAGTGTTGGGTTAGTTTGTCTGTTTCCCTATCAACTATCAGCCCAGACTCCAGCGGGTTAAATGGGTTTTTAAAAAGCATACCAATCCCACCCACCTCATCCCCCGTCCCGTCATGTTGCCAAGGTTACCTGCGCCAGGAAGTTCTGCTGAGGGTCCTGGTGGAGCGGGGACACGGTGCCCGCAGGCCCAAACCACGCATTCACCGTCACGTCATCTTCGTCTCCATCACCCAGGCAGCAGTAATCAGGGAGACGGATATCGTCCTTCAATTCTGGTATCTATGGCAACAGCAGTTGTGTTTTTTTCCCTTCTGTGATATCTGACAATTTGACGATGAACTCGTTGTCAGACGTACATTTTGTTGGTTCGCTTTCAACAACCGGGACACTAATTGAAAAAGAACGATGCCAGCTTTAATTAAAGCCCGAAAAAAATGGATTTAGGATGATGAACACAAAGCATCGTTACTAATTAGTCAATTATTGCCTTTTTGGAAAAGGTCGACGCGGACAACACAAACTCCACAGTGAAAGTGGAGTGAGAATAATAAATATACCGTATTTTTCGGACCATAGGGCGGGTTTAGTCAGGTTTTTTTTTCATACAAAAGGCGCACCGGATTATAAGGCGCATTAAAGGGGTCATATTATTATTATTTTTTCTAAATGTTAAAGACTTCCTTGTGGTCTACATAACATGTAATGGTGGTTCTTTGGTCAAAATGTTGCATAGATGTTTTACAGATCATCTTCAAGACGCTTTCTGACAGTGGTTTTATGGGCGGTCTTATTTACGTGGCTCACCTTCGACAGCGTCTTCTCCCCGCCATCTTTGTTGTAGCGGTGTAGCGTGCAAGGACGGGAGTGGAAGAAGTGTCAAAAGATGGAGCTAACTGTTTCAAAGACATTCAGACTTTACTTCAATCAACAATCCTGTGAAAAACCGTCCGACCGGAACTCTCTAATAACTAAAGCTCCTTGGGTGAATAATGTATACTCACTACACCGGTATGTTTTAGCGCTTTCATGGCGAGTTTACTGACATACATAAGTAAGAACTTTACACTACTTTATATTAGAAATGGCAACAGCGGAGGATGAATGTCCCATAACAAGAAGATAGAGGAAAAAGAAGAAGCTTATCGACTACGGGGTCAACACGGACTACAAAGGCGGACGCGCGCAACTTTCAGGACTTATGCAGATCCCAAATACAGATCAGCAGGTACCAGAAGGTAAGAAAAGTTGCTTTTGCATAATATTGCGAAACAAAACGCCAGATAATATGTATTACCTTATAAACACACCATAATAATACTCCTATGTTGAAGCACAGTACAATCCATCAAGCGGTGTGGCTTCATAGCTTACCAATTCGTACTAAAACATTTTGATAGATTTTTGAGCGCCGTGTGTCATTTTCTATATTTTCAATGGAACATATGATGGTGGTTACTTGAGTCATATTGCAGTCTACACTTATCTCTTGTGTGTGACTGCCATTATATTGCAGTCTACATGTATCTCGTGTTGGTCGTGTATGATGTATTTTTGTTATTTTTGTTTTGTGATGTGTAATGTCTATTGTTTAAATGTACGGCAGTGAAAATGAATTTCCCCAACGCGGACCAATAAATCTAAATCTAAACTCTAAATGTATCTCTTATGTGTGGCTGCCATCAGGGATGTGATTTGACCACAATGAAAAAGACTGAAAAAATTTCCGGGGGTCTGGGGGACGAAGGCCCCCAGCCAGGTCCAGGGTGCCCTGGTGGGGGGACAAGGGGGACGACGCCCCCCGAAGCTCCTGGTTTTTCACCAATTTAACATGCTAAAATTAACAAAGACAGCACCATTTGAAGAAAATATTTTAGTGTTTAAAGACATGAAAACATCATTAATAGAACATACATAACCCAATTATCCTAATGAATCACTGTATATGGTTCAGTCCCAACAGTATTTAGTCACTAATATTTACATCTTGTGTTCATTTCACATCCACAGGTGTCACATTAATCAGTGTTATTATCTACAGGAAAATAGGATATAGGATATACATTTATGAAAATAATTAAACATGTTTAGTATTGTTTACTGGTACTCATATTTGAAAATAAGAAATAATAATAATGTGAGGACTGACATATTGCATGAAACAAGTGTGAAAATATTTACCTTCAAGATTGTTACACCACTGACAATATTGTTTCAAGAGACTACATAAGAACTTAATATTACAAAATAGCATTATATGCAAATTTATTTCAAATAAATTGTTACCTGGAATCAATAATGCGACTCTTTGAATTTCTGTCATTTCATAATATATTTTCACGTGGCTTTTTATTTTTAGAAAAACCCATTTATATTTCGCAAAGCAATAATTGGTTAATATTTAAAACAAACATGCGTATTTCGCAAGCAAATATTTTTTAGCTTACCTCATTATTAACAACCCTGTCTGCAACTGAAGTGGGTTGTTTGGGTGGATCTTTCCTCTCGATGTCTACGGCAGTTGTCGATGTAAACAAAGGATGAAGTCCGTAAGGTTTGCTCACTTTCGGTTGACATCCAAAAGTACCAGCTAGTGAAAAGTTTGTTTTCCTTGCTTCAAGTTGTTTCATATGTTTTTGGCGTTTCGCATGTACTTCCAAAGCCTTGAAACCTCGTGATCCATAGTCAATATTATCATGACACCACGTGCACAAAACCTTTCCGGGACGATCGATTTTCCGAATAAAATCACCGAACAAAGTCGTAACTTCCTTCTTCCCAACAGTATCAGTGATTTCCCTTTCCATCCAATCGAAACTTATTTTTGACATGTTTATCAATTTCTTTTACTCGTAAAGCGTCCTTTCTCTCGAGAACCGACATCGTTTACATATGGAAAATGGCGGTAATAACCATTATGAATGATGACGTTATTAACGTCATCATTCATAACAGATGTCCTGATTGGTCACAAGGAACATATCGACCAATCAACTACGGCGTAATATAAACTACATCTCGAATCTTAATTTAGGGTCAGAAAAAAAACCGGAAAAACGGGAGATAATTTTTTTTTTTCCCGAGATTAAAAAAGACGGAATTCCGAGTTTAGACGGAAAAATCACATGCCTGTGCCATCTACTGGTCACACTTATTACACCATGTACCAAATAAAAGAGCTTTGAGGTCGGTAAGCAAAACCAGAATTATTCCGTACATTAGGCACACCGGCTTATAAGGCGCACTGTCGAGTTTTGGGAAAGAAAAAAAAGGATTTTAAGTGCGCCTTATAGTCCGGAAAATACAGAATTGGTAATCCATCCATCCATCCATTTTCTACCGCTTGTCCCTTTTGGGGTGGCGGGGGGTGCTGGAGCCTATCTCAGCTGCATTCGGGCGGAAGGCGGGGTGCACCCCGGACAAGTCGCCACCTCATCTCAGGGCCAACACAGATAGACAGACAACATTCACACAACTGTCAAAATTGTATGAACATTTTTTTTAAAAGAGTTTTCATTACATATTTTTTTCCACATTTACTGACTGAGCTTACCTGCTCAAACAGCTGATGCTGAGCTAGATAGCCGCAGACGGTCGCCGCGTCCTCTTGCGAGGTGTCACTCTGCACGAAAAAAAAAAAAAAAAAACAATAAAAAAAAATGTCCATTTCGAAAACTCCATCCAACTTACCATTTTGGAAACATATCTATCGATGAATTCACTGAGCGTCATCAGCCTTTGGGACCACTCCTCGTCCGTGTACCTGGAGCCCAGTTCCACGGGGACAGTCCGACACCCCGCCACGGACCTCAAGTAGTCTACACTTTGGGCACAAGGATGTTACATTTGTTTATGTCGACATGGCAAAAATGTATTGAAACCAGTTTACACTCCACAGCAATGAAAGAGAAAAGTGGCCGGCAGCAGCTGACTGTCGGCTGTGGAAATTGTCTGTTAGACATCCTTCACATCTAGACTCCGCCAGCTTCTCTGTCCACTCAGTCGGATAAGTGCACTTAGCTGCTCGACAAATGCGAGTCAGCTTGATTACTCGAGTGTTTAACAGTGCTGGAGGGAGAATGACTGCTGGACATGGAGACAAAATGTCTGCACTTTTACTTCTTGTTATGAATATAACACTTCCTCTAATAGGCAGTTGTATTTACATTTTTCTGTGGTTACGTGCAAATTCTCATTCACTGGTTTCGATACGCCACCATGTAAGACCTTCAGGTTTAATTTCCTGTGTGCAGTAAAAATAGGTGTACCAACAAATAAAATACATGTAAATAATTTTAGTGAAATAAAATACATAGATGACAATAATAACTCAGGGTAATAGTAATAGATTTTATTTGTAAAAAAGCACTTTACATTGAGTAAACAACCTCAAAGCGCTACAGTGTATTAAAATAATAAAAATTAAAAGATAATAAAAAATCAATAAAAATAAAAACTAAAACAGCCAAATAGCTAGAACTAGTATGCATGTATCTAAAAAAAAAAGGCGTTTTTAAAAAGAAGGGTTTTTAAGCCTTTTTTAAAAGCATCCACAGTCTGTGGTGCCCTCAGGTGGTCAGGGAGAGCGTTCCACAGACTGGGAGCGACGGAGCAGAAAGCCCGGTCTCCCGTTATTCGTAGCTTTGTCCTTGGAGATTGAAGGAGGTTAGCCTGTCCGGAGCGGAGGTGTGGAGTGGAGGTGAGTAGTTCTTTGAGGTAGAGGGGGGCATTTTCCATATTCCATATTCTTCTCAGGATTTTTCAATTAAATGCTACCTTGAAGTGACACTATTATTATTCTCACATTATTGTCATTAATTTTAAAAATAATAATGAAATAAAATTATATTATAAAAAATACCCAAAATACCAACAAATAAAACTGTTATTTTGTATTTTTTTTAAATACTTAAAATACCACTACTAATACTAATTTACATCATACAGTATGTTATAAGAATACTATAGATACACATTATATGTAAGGTTGGAAGCTGCAGGTTTAATTAGAATTTTCTCCTGATTACACATTTTATAGCAATTTAAATTCAACATAAATCCTATTTCTGTCAAATCTAATCGGATCAGGTTCTACTTTAATAACTATAAAAGTACGCTGCATTTATTAAACCGTGTTACAAAAAAGGTCAGTTAGAATAATACATAATTTAGGATATAGAAAACACTCACCCTTTTATTTATTGAATCAAAAATATTGAAATTCAATGATTTGGTGCATTTGCAAACAGCCAAAATTATTGTACGAAGCAAACTATAACCTGCTACCCAATAATCTTCAACACTTCTTCTCAACAAAAGAGGAGCAACTTTAGAGAAAAATCTACAAACCCCGTTTCCATATGAGTTGGGAAATGGTGTTAGATGTAAATATAAACGGAATACAATGATTTGCAAATCATTTTCAACCCATATTCAGTTGAATATGCTACAAAGACAACATATTTGATGTTCAAACTGACAAAAATCATTAACTTTAGAATTTGACGCCAGCAACAGGTGACAAAGAAGTTGGGAAAGGTGACAATAAATACTGATAAAGTTGAAGAATGCTCATCAAACACTTATTTGGAACATCCCACAGGTGAACAGGCAAATTGGGAACAGGTGGGTGCCATGATTGGGTATAAAAGTAGATTCCATGAAATGCTCAGTCATTCACAAACAAGGATGGGGCGAGGGTCACCACTTTGTCAACAAATGTGTGAGCAAATTGTTGAACAGTTTAAGAAAAACCTTTCTCAACCAGCTATTGCAAGGAATTTAGGGATTTCACCATCTACGGTCCGTAATATCATCAAAGGGTTCAGAGAATCTGGAGAAATCACTGCACGTAAGCAGCTAAGCCCGTGACCTTCGATCCCTCAGGCTGTACTGCATCAACAAGCGACATCAGTGTGTAAAGGATATCACCACATGGGTTCAGGAACACTTCAGAAACCCACTGTCAGTAACTACAGTTGGTCGCTACATCTGTAAGTGCAAGTTAAAACTCGCCTATGCAAGGCGAAAACCGTTTATCAACAACACCCAGAAACGGCGTCGGCTTCGCTGGGCCTGAGCTCATCTAAGATGGACTGATACAAAGTGGAAAAGTGTTCTGTGGTCTGACGAGTCCACATTTCAAATTGTTTTTGGAAACTGTGGAAGTCGTGTCCTCCGGACCAAAGAGGAAAAGAACCATCCGGATTGTTATAGGCGCAAAGTTGAAAAGCCAGCATCTGTGATGGTATGGGGGTGTATTTGTGCCCAAGACATGGGTAACTTACACATCTGTGAAGGCACCATTAATGCTGAAAGGTACATACAGGTTTTGGAGCAACATATGTTGCCATCCAAGCAACGTTACCATGGACGCCCCTGCTTATTTCAGCAAGACAATGCCAAGCCACGTGTTACATCAACGTGGCTTCATAGTAAAAGAGTGCGGGTACTAGACTGGCCTGCCTGTAGTCCAGACCTGTCTCCCATTGAAAATGTGTGGCGCATTATGAAGCCGAAAATACCACAACGGAGACCCACGGACTGTTGAACAACTTAAGCTGTACATCAAGCAAGAATGGGAAAGAATTCCACCTGAGAAGCTTCAAAAATGTGTCTCCTCAGTTCCTAAACGTTTACTGAGTGTTGTTAAAAGGAAAAGCCATGTAACACAGTGGTGAACATGCCCTTTCCCAACTACTTTGGCACGTGTTGCAGCCATGAAATTCTAAGTTTATTATTTGCAAAAAAAAAAAAAAAGTTTATGCGTTTGAACATCAAATATTTTGTCTTGGTAGTGCATTCAATTGAATATAGGTTGAAAAGGATTTGCAAATCATTGTATTCCGTTTATATTTACATCTAACACAATTTCCTAACTCATATGGAAACGGGGTTTGTAATATAAAACATTTTTTTGCACGTACAACATTTGATACTTTTAGCATATCAGTATGTGGAATTAAATTATGTAATGGGCTAAGCAAAAAAAAGTCAAAAAGTACTAATACGATCAAGTTCAAGAAACTGTTCAAACTCAAAGTGTTTACAAAAAGAAGAATCCCGATAAACACTTTGAACCTTATTGAAAATGAGACTCTAAGCCTTCTCTTTATGTGAATCTAAACTTATTTAACTATTTATTCATGAGATCTGTTGTATTTAGAGATGTCCGATATTATCGGCCAATAAATGCTTTAAAATGTAATATCGGAAATTATCGGTATCGGTTTCAAAAAGTAAAATTTATGACTTTTTAAAACGCCGCCGTGTACACGGACGTAGGGAGAAGTACAGAGCACCAATAAACCTTAAAGGCACTGCCTTTGCGTGCCGGCCCAGTCACATAATATCTACGGCTTTTCACACACACAAGTGAATGCAACACATACTTGGTCAACAGCCATACAGGTCACACTGAGGGTGGCCGTATAAACAACTTTAACACTGTTACAAATATGCGCCACTCTGTGAACCCACACCAAACAAGAATGACAAACACATTTCGGGAGAACATCCGCACCGTAACACAACATAAACACAACAGAACAAATACCCAGAACCCCTTGCAGCACTAACTATTCCGGGATGCTACAATATACACCCCCCCCCAACCCCGCCCACCTCAACCTATCATGCTCTCTCAGGGAGAGCATGTCCCAAATTCCAAGCTGCTGTTTTGAGGCATGTTAAAAAAATAATGCACTTTCTGACTTCAATAATATGGCAGTGGCCATGTTAGCATTTTTTCCCATAACTTGAGTTGATTTATTTTGGAAAACCTTGTTACATTGTTTAATGCATCCAGCGGGGCATCACAACAAAATTAGGCATAATAATGTGTTAATTCCACGACTTTATATATCGGTATCGGTTGATATCGGAATCGTTATTAAGAGTTGGACAATATCGGATATTGGCAAAAAAGCCATTATCGGACATCTCTAGTTGTATTTATTATTCACCAATTGAACTTGTGTTGCAAATTCAAAACAGGAAGTAAACACGTGTTCGGAATTGCTATGACGTGAATTAAATAAACTGCTTCTTCCTACTCCTTTTTGGACAGGTTGCAATGAGGAAACTGGAACATGTGAAGTATCATATTGTAACTGTATGCATGTTCAAAATAAACCTAAACAACAACTTTATGGTGATTATGTAGAATCAAATGATATTTGGTTTCATAAATTGCACCTTCACTCTGAGTACCGTATTTTTCGGACTATAAGTTGCAGTTTTTTTCATAGTTTATGAAAGTTGCATACTGTTTTTTTCCTTCTTTATTATGCATTTTCGTCAGGTGCGACTTATACTCCGGTGCGACTTATACTCCGAAAAATACGGTATATTAACTCATTGTTTTACTTATTTTTACCTCAATTACAATTGCAACACACAAAATGCAATTTCTAGTATATGTTTGCCAATAAAAAGCAGCGTTCACTGTAAAAATATATGAATAATATAAACCCAAACCTCCAGGGGTGCTCATTGAGAGCCGGCCAGTGTTCAATGGTCCCCTCTAAGACCACCGCTTTTAGTGGAAGCAGGTAATTGTCCTTGAAGCTCTCCAGAGACGGACATTTCACTCTGGGTATTGCCAAATCTTTCCGGATCAGCGGAACATTTGGACATGCCAACTTAATTCTCTGTTAAAACAAAATGATATTAGAGGTGTTGTTTTGCCATTGTGCACACCACAACACTAACCTTGACCTCAGGATGTTCTCTTTCACTCTCATTTTTGGTGTCTTTGCTGACTTCCTTTTGCAGTACCTGGACCAGAGCCTGCAGTCTATCATCCATGATCGCCGCACCCATCAGCAGACCCATGTCACAGGTGCGAACGGCCTGCAGGAGGTCCTCCTCCGCAGGCTCCTCTCCACACAAGGCACACACCTTAAAGAGGCAACCGTAGGAGTAGACCCGTCTCCACTCCTTGTCCACGTCCCGCCACGTCCCCGTGTTTAGCTTCTCCCAGGAGACGTCCAGGATGATCTGAGCGTGGAGAAGGCGAGTGGCGGACCCTGTGTCTGCGTAGAGTTGCCGCCTGCACCGCCTCAGCACGTCCAGGACGCTCGCCTCCACCTTGTCGTCAAAGTGTAACGAGAAGTGGTCCTCGTCGGCTGGAAGAAGGGTGGAGATCTTGCACCAGGTGGCGGCCATGAGGTGAGCAATGACACACCTGATGGCACAATGAAAGGTGCATTGACGTTAGATTCAAGCATGTGTAATAGCATACCTGCCAACTTTTGAAATCAGAAAAACCTAGTAGCCAGGGTCCAGGGGCCGCAGGCCCCGGTAGGTCCAGGACAAAGTCCTGGTGGGGGGTTCAGGCCCGACGCAAAATGATTATTAGCATTCAGACAGGTTAAAATGTTGCTAAAACCATCACTTTTCTATCAGTCACAGTGACTTTTCAAAACAAAAATATTACAGCAAAAATCATATGGGTTGATTGACATGTTTATTCTGTAAGCTAACTTCAATAGTTTGAAATTATTTTGACAGTTAATGCCAGTTATCCTGTCAACCTTTCACAAGACTTCAATTTGTTAATTGAAAGTATAAACAGTATAAACACTTTTTACAGTAAACAAATGGTAAAACAGTACTAAACAATTCCATTAAGAAAAAAATTGGTGTCATTAACTTTCTGTCCAAGCTTGTATAATCTACCGTACTGCCTTGTTCAATTGTAAAAAATATTCTGTGCCTAAAATTCACATTTCTATCACAATTATCATACTGTAAACATGGTAAGCTAACTTCATTAAAATTAATAGTCCTGTCAATAGCATGGAATTACAATTCAAATGTAGTTTTTTTGTAAGCCTTTCAAAAGAATTCAAAATATGAAAAATTAATGAAAATTAATTTAAGCCATCAGACACTTGAAAAGTGGCACATCACATCTCTAATGTAATCATTTGAACTTTTCAACAGAAATAGCACTGCAAAAATATTAAGGACATACTTCTGTATTTTGGTAGTTATGCTGTCAACATTTAACAAGATTTCTTCAACTTGGACTTCCGAAATAACTGTCCCATGTGATCAGCCAGTGCGATTGGAAGTCCATGCTCAATTATTGCCTCCGTAAATAAAACTTCGGCATTTATCACATCCAAAGAATCTGTTTGGGCGACGAAAAACTTTGAAAGTTTTCCACTTGTATCGCTAGCAACGGCATTAGACTTGTGTTTTTTTTGTCCCAACGTGGTTTTTTACATCGCTAATTCCTCCGTGTCCGATCGAAAAATCTTGTCTGCACAAGGTGCAATTCGCGTAGTTTTCACCCTTTTTGGAACGGATAATTATTCCCGGATAGGCTTTTGAATATTCTTCACGGATTGACTGCAGTTTTCTTTTCGGTTTAAGACTCGTTTGCGATTTTTCTCCGGCTGATTCCATGATTGTTCGCTCGTTTGGAAACAATGGCAACTGGTGCCTCGTGCTTGGCAGCGGTGCTATAAATAGCCTCGCGCATGGCATTCGGAATGGCTCGATAGGAAGTTACGGGAAGCAGTGTCGATTGTCATTGTTGTTACGCGATTTCGTGAATAAAACTTAAAACATTTTTTTTTTTAATTAATGAAAAAACATATTTTTTATCACTGCAACCGTAACCCGGAATAGGTTGATGAAAACCGTACTAATTACGGGAAAACCGGAGTAGTTGGCAGGTATGTAATAGGGCTGGGCGATATATCGATATACTCGATATATCGCGGGTTTGTCTCTGTGCGATATAGAAAATGACTATATTGTGATATTCGAGTATACGTTCTCACAGTTGCTTTTAGCTGCGGGCATTACACTACATGCGTTTCTCGCTCTTTCTCGTCTCTCCTTCTCACAGAGACATAAAAACAAGCGCACCTTCTCACATACGTCACATGTGCAACGTCATACGCCCTCCCCCGAGCAGAGAGGGAGCGACATGAGTAACATTAGCTGTGATGCTAAAGGTGCATTGCGAGTGGTAATACGAGAG
This sequence comes from Nerophis lumbriciformis, assembly GCF_033978685.3. Taxonomy (NCBI): domain Eukaryota; kingdom Metazoa; phylum Chordata; class Actinopteri; order Syngnathiformes; family Syngnathidae; genus Nerophis; species Nerophis lumbriciformis. Next base: position 33,226,182 of record NC_084571.2, on the reverse strand, counting down.
AGAGAAAGTGCGAATCTGGTAACAAATTGAGGAATAAATAATTCCCAAGAAAAACAGCACGGGGGGCATCGTCTGGCAGGTGGTTTGGCTTCAAGCGGGAATACGTTGAACAATTACGCGGCAAAAGCGTTGCTACAAAAAGTAGCATTACTGTTAATTTGTAGCGTCATTTGAAAAGTCACCCGCTAGAGAATGAGGAGTGCTTGAAACTGCATGTCAACATCTCTGTTCGGTGCCACACCCACAAAATACCGAAGCAACCATTTCCACATCAACACCGTATGAAAAAAAAATCAACAACAGAAGGAGATAACGTCCGCAAGAACCTACCACATAGCGAAGGACATATACTGTTTTATTTCCTATTATGCTGCTCATTTTTATTTCACAGTTTTTGAAATATCTTGTGTGACATCATGCACAAAAGTGCACTTTATTTGTTTTTAACTATTGTAGTGGCGTTCTGTACAAAAAGTGCACTTTAATTCAGTGTTGTTTTGATATGTCATCTTAGCTCGACGCCTCAATCATTGGTATATTTTCATCTACAAAACCATTCCGGGTATCACTCCATCTTATCTGTCTTGTCTTTTAACAAAGAAACAAGGAAGTCGCAATCTTCGTTCAATGAATGTTCTGCAATTTGTCGTCCCCAAAGTAAGAACTGAACTGGGTAAGAAAGCATTTAGGTTTTCAGCACCGAAGGCTTGGAATAACCTACAATTGAATATTCAACTTCAAACCCATGTTACATTGAATGAGTTTAAAGCTTATGTGAATGGACTGCAGTCTACCTTGTCTGTATGCACATGTCATGTGAGCAAGTTTTAATGTTGTAAATTTGATGTTTTATGTGTTGTTTACTGTTTTTAATGTAACCTTGCTGCTGCCCTCTTGGCCAGGTCTCCCTTGGAAAAGAGATCTTTGATCTCAATGGGATTTTTACCTAGTTAAATAAAGGCTACATTAAAAAATAAAAAATAGTGACATAATGCACAAAAGTGCACTAATAGCTTGTTTTAAAATGTCTCTGACAATCTTTCACTTTCTGTTCTGGAAATGACATGAATGTTTGTGCCACTGTTTAATAAATACACTTTTGCTAAATTGACTTAGTTGGGATTTCCCTCTCTGCATGAAAGTTTAAAAGTAGCATATATTCATGCAGTATGAAGAAGAATGTTTTAATGTAGACACATAGAATCATCATACTGCTGTGATTATATGCATCGAGTGTTCATTCAAGGCTAAGGCAAAATATCGAGATATATATCGTGTATCATGACATGGCCCAAACATTTCGAGATATTAATAAAAGGCCATATCGCCCAGCCCTAATGTGTAACCTAATTTACATTAAACAAGGTACATTTAATTATATAGGATTTGCAAATGTTATATATTTAGATAGTAAAAAAGCTGCATTTAAAAAAAATGTATACCCCACTTCAACCAGAAATTACATATATAGTACCAGTACATCCTTTTTGATTGATTGATACTTTTATTAGTAGATTGCAAAGGAAGAGTACACATCATATGAAACAGTATAGTTTACACAGTACAGTACATATTCCGTACAATTGACCACTAAATGGTAACACCCCAATAAGTTTTTCAACTTGTTTTTTTTTTTTTTTGATTGATTGAGACTTTTATTAGTAGATTGCACAGTACAGTACATATTCCGTACAATTGACCACTAAATGGTAACACCCCAATAAGTTTTTCAACTTGTTAAGTCGGGGTCCACGTTAATCAATTCATGGTAGTCCTACTACCCTGTTTTAACTTTATTAGTCCACAAAGTAGTAAACACGATACACAAAATGTTATTGTTTACCTTGTAAAAGCGCAGCTGTGTTCCTTAAATGCGTCTCTTCGCCATGAAGCACACTGTCAGACCGGCTTGAACGACAGCAGTTACGACAAACAATAAATGTACATAAAATATAAAATGGTCGGTTTGAATATGTTTGTAATTAACGGCGGGGCTACAACAGGATAATAATTATTTAAGAAAAAGCCAAAATACAAACATTCGGAGCTCGAGCAGCGTCAAGACGGGGCTGAGTGTATCGACAAAAATAACCCGGAAGGAAACTATGGTTCCTCGTTAATGAGTTCCGCCGTGGGTTACACATTGACGTCACTGGGGGGAAAAAAGTAGCTATTGTTACGGTAATCTGAATGACGAGTTAATGCCATTTTTTAATAAAATATAATAACTTCATTAATTTGTTTTTAACAAAATTAGGGTTGTGGATTCAATTTTGTAAAAAAAAAAAGTAGTTATTTTATTTAAATAAAAATTAAATCCACAACCCCCCAGGGCAGCACGGTGGAACAGGGGTTAGTGCATGTGCCTCACAATACGAAGGTCTCGGGATCTTTCTGTGTGGAGTTTGCATGTTCTCCCACCTCCAAAGACACGCACCTGGGCATAGGAAGATTGGCAACACTAAATTGGCCCTAGTGTTAAAAGTTAAAGTGTCACACACACACACTAGGTGTGGTGAAAATGTCCTCTGCATTTGACCCATCCCCTTGTTCACCCCCTGGGAGGTGAGGGGAGCAGTGGGCGATAATTTTTGGTGATTTAACCCCCAATTCCAACCCTTGCAGGGAGGTAACCGGTCCCATTGTTATAGTCTTTGGTACGACTCAGCCGGGGTTTGAACTCACAACCTACCGATCTCAGGGCGGACACTCCAACCACTAGGCCACTGAGTAGTGTGTGAGTTTGAATGTTGTCTGTCTGTGTTGGCCCTGCGATGAGGCGACTGTTGGGCGGTATAACTCGGTTGGTAGAGAACCTGGAACTTGAGGGTTCCAGGTTCGATCCCCGCTCCCGCCATCCTAGTCACTGCCGTTGTGTCCTTGGGCAAGACACTTTACCCACCTGCTCCCTGTGCCACCCACACTGGTTTAAATGTAACTTAAATATTGGGTTTCACTATGTAAAGCGCTTTGAGTCACTGGAGAAAAAACGCTATATAAATATAATTCACTTGTCCAGGGTGTAGAGATAGGGTCCAGCACCTCCCGCCACCCCGAAAGGGACAAGCGGTAGAAAAATGGATGGATGGATGGAAATCCACAACCCTGTCGTGTAAAACGACTTTTAGTTTAATGCCTGAACTTGTTGAATTTAGAGAGACAGTGGATAGTTACTACTAGAGATGTCCGATAATATCAGACTGCCGATAAATGCTTTCAAATGTAATATTGGAAATTATCGGTATCGGTTTCAAAAAGTAAAATGTATGACTTTTTTTAAACGTCGCTGTACGGAGTGGTACACGGACGTAGGGAGAAGTACAGAGCGCCAAAAAACTTTAAAGGCACTGCCTTTGCGTGCCGGCCCAGTCACATAATATCTAAGTGAATGCAATGCATACTTGGTCAACAGCCATACAGGTCACACTGAGGGTGGCCGTTTAAACAACTTTAACACTGTTACAAATATGCGCCACATTGTGAACCCACACCAAACAAGAATGACAAACACGTTTCGGGAGAACATCCGCACCGTAACACAACATAAACACAACAGAACAAATACCCAGAACCCCTTGCAGCACTAACTCTTCCGGGACGCTACAATATACACCCCCCGCTACCCCTTACCCCCCCACCTCAACCTCCTCATGCTCTCTCAGGGAGAGCATGTCCCAAATTC
>NC_084571.2:33152500-33217500 GCF_033978685.3 Nerophis lumbriciformis | reverse complement strand
GTAACTTGTACATTATATTTATTCATTGCACACAGACTGATGCATTCAAATGTTTATTTCATTTAATTTTGATGATTTGAAGTGGCAACAAATGAAAATCCAAAATTCCGTGTGTCACAAAATTAGAATATTACTTAAGGCTAATACAAAAAAGGGATTTTTAGAAATGTTGGCCAACTGAAAAGTATGAAAATGAAAAATATGAGCATGTGCAATACTCAATACTTGGTTGGAGCTCCTTTTGCCTCAATTACTGCGTTAATGCGGCGTGGCATGGAGTCGAGCATGAAGTGCTCTAAAACTTGCTGGTAGACGGCTGCGTTGACCCTGGATCTCAGGAAACAGAGTGGACCGACACCAGCAGATGACATGGCACCCCAAACCATCACTGATGGTGGAAACTTTACACTAGACTTCAGGCAACGTGGATCCTGTGCCTCTCCTGTCTTCCTCCAGACTCTGGGACCTCGATTTCCAAAGGAAATGCAAAATTTGCATGGTTGGGTGATGGTTTGGGGTGCCATGTCATCTGCTGGTGTCGGTCCACTCTGTTTCCTGAGATCCAGGGTCAACGCAGCCGTCTACCAGCAAGTTTTAGAGCACTTCATGCTTCCTGCTGCTGACCTGCTCTATGGAGATGGAGATTTCAAGTTCCAACAGGACTTGGCGCCTGCACACAGCGCAAAATCTACCCGTGCCTGGTTTACGGACCATGGTATTTCTGTTCTAAATTGGCCCGCCAACTCCCCTGACCTTAGCCCCATAGAAAATCTGTGGGGTATTGTGAAAAGGAAGATGCAGAATGCCAGACCCAAAAACGCAGAAGAGTTGAAGGCCACTATCAGAGCAACTTGGGCTCTCATAACACCTGAGCAGTGCCAGAAACTCATCGACTCCATGCCACGCCGCATTAACGCAGTAATTGAGGCAAAAGGAGCTCCAACCAAGTATTGAGTATTGTACATGCTCATATTTTTCATTTTCATACTTTTCAGTTGGCCAACATTTCTAAAAATCCCTTTTTTGTATTAGCCTTAAGTAATATTCTAATTTTGTGACACACGGAATTTTGGATTTTCATTTGTTGCCACTTCAAATCATCAAAATTAAATGAAATAAACATTTGAATGCATCAGTCTGTGTGCAATGAATAAATATAATGTACAAGTTACACCTTTTGAATGCAATTACTGAAATAAATCAAGTTTTTCAAAATATTCTAATTTACTGGCTTTTACCTGTGTGTGTGTGTGTGTGTGTATATATATATATATATATATATATATATATATATATATATATATATATATATATATGTGTGTGTGTGTGTATGTGTATGTATGTATAAAATTAGGTCAGGAAAAAGCACAGAGGCTATTTCATCCCTACAAGCCTGTTTCGCAGGTTTCCCTGCTCTTCAGGGGATTTTAATGACAGGTTTATTCAGTAAAATCCCCTTAAGAGCAGGAAAACCGGTGAAACAGGCTTGTAGGGATGAAATAGGTCAGGAAAAAGCACATAGGCCAATGTATATAGCACTGTATAACGAACAAACCACAGAAACCTGGACTATATATATAATCAATCAAGCGGGTTTATACCTTTTTTGTTTGTGCCCTTGTGTGCATTATCCTTGAATTTTTTTGTAACTGAGCGGATCCAAAAGCGAAGTCGCACTTGGCCCCGGCCCTATGGTTAAACAGCGCAATACACTACTGTGAGACTGTTGAAAAATACTTCAATAAGGGACAATGAAATATAAACTACACATCACAGCTTTAGAGGGAGCCTGTGAGCAAACGGTGATTTACGACTTATTACATGCTTTAAATAGGCTGTTCTACTTTCAGTCCATGGTTTTTGTTGCTTTGAACATCCTTTCTCCAAGGTTTTCCCTGCAGATTATTTTAATTCACTCCAACTGTTTAATGTTACGCCTCGGCGAATGAGGGTCTTTCTTGGAGTCGTGTCAGATTCCGCGGTAAACAATTAATTAGTTTTGGATGATCATGTTTGTCTTTGACCCCGGCGCTCCTCTCCACCAAATCTCCCCGCAGCCGGGCCGTATGGACCGTGACTATTCCCTCTAGTGGGGGGGCCAAGGGGCCGAACCACGGGAGGGATGTAATCAGCACCATAACGCTCCAGGTGCAGTTGAAATAAAAGATGGGGAACAAGCCTCCAGTGGCGTCGCCCTGGATTAGAATCCAATTAAACACTGTTTAGCGCCGCACAAACTGCCAGCCTTTGCCTGTTCACTCATGAAATTAATGTATTGTCGCGGCACAAAAGGAAATGTTGCGACCGGGTGCGGCGGCGGCGGCGGCGGCCTTCATGTGATTTTTGGCGAGACAATGGAAGAAGCTAAGAATCGTCACCGCAAAGTGCGGTGAATTAATTCACTTTACCTTATTTCCTCTGGGGAGGAATTGTTGTTACATAAGGACAGTGCTTCTTAATTAATTCCTGTCCTAGGGGTCGTTTTTTTTCATGAAACCCCTGGATTGAAATACTCCTTTGGAAAAACCTGATTATATAACATAAGTGTATTTATCTGTACCTTACAAGCTAATGACTCGCACTTGGTCTAAATTAGGGGTGTCAGACGTACGGCCCGAGGGCCGGATCAGGCCAGCAAACAGGTTTTATTCGGCCCTAAAAAAATTTACCTGAAATTTTGGAATGAAAGAAACCGCTGTTCCGAATATGTCCACTGGATGTCGCAATAGCAATTCTTTGTATCTTTGTAGACAATGCTATATATCAGGGGTAGGCATACTTGCCGACCCTCCCGGATTTTCCGGGAGACTCCCGAAATTCAGCGCCTCTCCCGAAAACCTCCCGGGACAAATTTTCTCCCGAAATTCAGGCGGAGCTGGAGGCCACGCCCCCTCCAGCTCCATGCGGACCTGAGTGACGTGTTGACAGCCTGTTTACACGTCCGCTTTCCCACAATATAAACAGCTAATGATCGAGGGCGAGTTCTTGGTTTCTTATTGTTAGGCAGTTTCATTAACGTCCTCCCAGCGCGGTAACAACACACAACAACAGCAGTCAAGTTTTCATCTACCGTAAAGCAGTTCGTCTGCCGTAAACAGCAACGTTGTGACACTTTTAAACGGGACAATACTGCCATCTACTGTACATGCATATGTGACCCACCCATAATGTGTCACATTTTTGTATTTATTTTATTTTGTGGTTTGAATTCGTTTTTGGAGCTGTCATTACACATTTATCAGTATTCACATTGGTCAGTAGGGGGCAGTAGGGCGTTTCTTCCCAATTGAATGCTATCACCTGCAGACCGGAAGTGTCTTGTCATTCTGATGAGCGCGACCAGTCTGTGAACAATTGAAACGTCCTGTGTGATTTTCCTCCTGTATAACAGGTTAGTTTTGGTGAATCAACTCACTGAATAATATCCATGTGATCTTTATAAGTTTAAGTACACATTCTGATGGTGGAGCCTAACTCTAAAGTGTTTGTGAGTTGTAGTTTGTATTTGTGAATGAATCCAGTGCACAGCTGCAGTAATCAATACAAAAAGGCGACGTGAGTGCGCAATGTTTATATAGGAACTTCTGATCCTAATTCAGACTCCCAAATTAGAGCTCCCGTTTTCTTATTGATTTTATAATGTATATTTGTATAATGTGTGTGTTCTGAAATAGTGACAGAGAATAGAACAAGGATGGACAATTCAACCCGTAACTCAACAATGAGTAGATGAGTGTTATGTGTGTGTATATGTGTAAATAAATGAACACTGAAATTCAAGTATTTCTTTTATTTATATATATACATATATATATATATATATATATATATATATATATATATATGTGTGTGTAATAAAATATATATATATATATATATATATATATATATATAGCTAGAATTCACTGAAAGTCAAGTATTTCTTATATATATATATCTTAACCACGCCCCCACCCCCCACCTCCCAAAATCGGAGGTCTCAAGGTTGGCAAGTATGGGTAGGGAACCTATGGCTCTAGAGCAGACCTGGGCAAATTAACATGTGGCCCGTTAAGCTTTTCAATCCGGCCCGCCGGACATTCCCGAATATATTTTATAGATCTTTAAGATGGAAAGTGTAGCTGCCATTATGATGTGCAGTGATGTTTTCTAATGACCGTAAGTCTTCAACTATACAAAGTATTTCAATGGTTGGAATCTGCGCTTTTGGATGATATACTAGTTACTATGGTAATCTAATTAGTTACTATGGTCATCTAATTAGTTACTATGGTAATCTACGTCACAGCAGCTCAGACGAGGCACCAAGCAGTGTGGGTGGGGAGCGATTCCACAGAGTGTAGAAATGCGGGAGTCAGGGACAGACGCAGAAGGAGATTTTTACATACTTGCCAACCCTCCCGGATTTTCCGGAAGACTCCCGAAATTCAGCGCCTCTCCCGAAAACCTCCCGGGACAAATTTTCTCCCGAAAATCTCCCGAAATTCAGGCGGAGCTGGAAGCCACGCCCCCTCCAGCTCAATGTGGACCTGAGTGACGTCAGGTGCGCAACACCACGTAAATCGTTGGCCAACCAAAAAGTAACCCCAGTACGCTATAGCCAACATTCACCAGGAGATGGCAACAGACAAACATAGATAACTCTATTACATTATTCCCCTTTTAGAAATGTATAGAAGTTACTCAAAATAAATAAACAACCCAACCAAAAAATGCAGCAGCTCATTTAAAAAACTGTACTTAAGCCACATTCTTTTTTTTTTTTTAGTACTGAACTCTTAACCCTCATTTGTAAAAAAATAACATGCTTATTATACAAACAGTATTTGTACACCTTTAACACAGATTTTTATACTGTCTTCAGAGATTCAGTTTTTTGGTGGTACTCGAAACCTTTCTGAGTACCTGCGAAAGGGTGTTCAGCATGGTTAGAAAAATAGTGACAGAGAATAGAACAAGGATGGACAATTCAACCCTTAACTCAACAATGAGTAGATGAGTGTTATGTGTGTGTATATGTGTAAATAAATGAACACTGAAATTCAAGTATTTCTTTTATTTATGTGTGTATATATATATATATATATATATATATATATATATATATATATATATATATTATATATATATATAAAATAAATATATATACAGCTAGAATTCACTGAAAGTCAAGTATTTCTTATATAAATATATATATATATATATATGAAATACTTGACTTGGTGAATTCTAGCTGTAAATATACTCCTCCCCTCTTAGCCCCGCGCCCAACCACGCCCCCGCCCCACCCCGACCACGCCCCCCACCCCCCACCTCCCGAAATCGGAGGTCTCAAGGTTGGCAAGTATGGATTTTTACAACAAAGTTCTAAAGCTTAGTGATATATCAGATACATCATATTGTAGGTAGGGATGATGTTTGTTCAGAAAATATCGATTTCGATGCCATTATCGAATCCTCTTATCGAACTGATTCCTTATCAATACTCTTATCGAATTCAGATAGGTTGTTGTATATGGGGAAAAAAACACACAATATTTGGTTTAACAAAAACTCACTTTTGGCAGCCTTCACTTATATTTTTTAAGAAAAAAATGTAATAAATAAATTAATATTGACTGTTAGTGCCCTTTTTAATGAGGCCACCTAAGAAAAATACATGCATTCATTTGTATTATTTATTAGACAGACCTGCAAACTCTGGAGTGGTGTAGGCTACAAGATACCGTTAACGTTATCAGACACATACAAAAAGGCTAACGTTACCATTAGCCACTGACTATGCTTAGGTAACGTTAGTCGAGCTAACATTACTGTAGTCCTGGTTGACATAAGAGGTAACGTTATTTTAGTCTAAAGGCTACAATTGAGCAGATATGGAAATGAACCGGCAACAGTTAACGTTAGTTACTCACCAGCACTATCACTGGGACTGCAGGTTGAAGCAGAGGAAGAGGGGCGTGCTTCGTCATCTCTGTCGCTGCTTCTCCACGACACCTTTCTCTAACCTTCAGGTTATGTACGGCCTGAACATGTTTCAACATGTTTGTTGTACTTCCCCCCTTACAGGAAAGCGAAGCCCGGCAATAATTGCAGATAGCCGTTTCCTCGTCGAATTTCTTAGTAAAGTGAAGCCATGCCTTGGAGTGTTTTTTTCCTGTCCATTGTTGTTGCTGCTTTTCTATCTGCCGCCGAATGACTGAGCTATGTCATTTCCTGTGACGTGCCACAGGACATTTCCTGTGACACGGGATTCGTTCCCAGGGATTCGAATAAAGAACCAAATCTTTTTCTTTACTATAATAGCTTCGATAACGGGAACCGTTTCTCAAAAAGAGATTGGAATCCATGGAATCGGTTCTTTTCTTATCAAACAATCGGGAGAACCGGTTTTCGAACATCATCCCTAATTGTAGGTGTTTTTTTTTTCATATTTTGCTGTTTGTTGCATTTTTTTTTTGTTTCGCTTGATTGCACAATATGTCGATCGAGAGGGTGTGTGGCGTTCATATGTTGTCAATATTCAGTGTTTTATCCTTCACAGTTAATATTGTAAATCCCACATTCTTTATTTTCTATGTAAGCGTCAATATATACCTTGATATTACAGAAAAAAAGACCATATATTTTTTTAACCGATTTCCGAACTCTAAATGGGTGAATTTTGGCGAATTAAACGCCTTTCTAATATTCGCTCTCGGAGCGATGACGTCACAACGTGACGTCACATCGGGAAGCAATCCGCCATTTTCTCAAACACAGAGTCAAATCAGCTCTGTTATTTTCCGTTTTTTCGACTGTTTTCCGTACCTTGGAGACATCATGCCTCGTCGGTGTGTTGTCGGAGGGTGTAACAACACGAACAGGGACGGATTCAAGTTGCACCAGTGGCCCAAAGATGCGAAAGTGGCAAGAAATTGGACGTTTGTTCCGCACACTTTACCGACGAAAGCTATGCTACGACAGAGATGGCAAGAATGTGTGGATATCCTGCGACACTCAAAGCAGATGCATTTCCAACGATAAAGTCAAAGAAATCTGCCGCCAGACCCCCTTTGAATCTGCCGGAGTGTGTGAGCAATTCAGGGACAAAGGACCTCGGTAGCACGGCAAGCAATGGCGGAAGTTTGTTCCCGCAGACGAGCGAGCTAAACCTCCTGGATGTCTTGGCTCACATCGTCCCTTATGCCACCGAAGATGATCAAGAGAAGAATATCGACCCTAGCTTACCTGGCCTGCTGACATCAACTCCAAAACTGGACAGATCAGCTTTCAGGAAAAGAGCGAGGATGAGGGTATGTCTACAGAATATATTAATTGATGAAAATTGGGCTGTCTGCACTTTCAAAGTGCATGTTGTTGCCAAATGTATTTCATATGCTGTAAACCTAGTTCATAGTTGTTTGTTTCCTTTAATGCCAAACAAACACATACCAATCGTTGGTTAGAAGGCGATCGCCGAATTCGTCCTCGCTTTCTCCCGTGTCGCTGGCTGTCGTGTCGTTTTCGTCGGTTTCGCTTGCATATTGTTCAAACCAATGTGGCTCAATAGCTTCAGTTTGTTCTTCAATTTCGTTTTCGCGACCTGCCTCCACACTACAACCATCCGTTTCAATACATGCGTAATCTGTTGAATCGCTTAAGCCGCTGAAATCCGAGTCTGAATCCGAGCTAATGTCGCTATAGCTTGCTGTTTTCTATGCGCCATGTTTGTTTGCATTGGCATCACTATGTGACGTCACAGGAAAATGGACGGGTGTATATAACGATGGTTAAAATCAGGCACTTTGAAGCTTTTTTTAGGGATATTGCGTGATGGGTAAAATTTTGAAAAAAACTTTGAAATATAAAATAAGCCACTGGGAACTGATTTTTAATGGTTTTAACCCTTCTGAAATTGTGATAATGTTCCCCTTTAAATGTAATTCCGTTTTTTAAGGCGGTCTGTCATAACGTTTTTAGCTTTCAATCAGACATTATTGTGAGTTTTTGTATTAGTGTTCCTAAAAATATATATACCGAACCCCAGACACATTTTTTTTCTATAAATTTGGCCCCCGCGAGTCAAAATAATTGCCCAGGCTTGACCTATCTGATGGATTGTGTGGATAAAGATGCTGATACCGGACACCTCAACGTTTGAGAAGCACTGCATTAGAAACAAGGTTCCACTGTACGATTGGGGTGTGAGTATCTCAATGTATCCCTACATCTGTTCATGCGAGCTAACAGCCCCAGAAACCTAGTGCCATTTTTACCGGGGGCTGATCGACGCGCTCATAAAAGTTAGTGGAGGTTAAAGGTGAAATCCCCCTTAATGGATATTTGGTAATGCCCCAAAGAGGTAACAAATGAGCGGTGTAAAGTTAAATGTCCTGTGAAATCACCCCCCCCCCCCCGTCTGAAACAAGCTGCCTTTACAGCCTCTGGAGCTTTTTCCTCCCCATGCAGACAATTATCCTCCCAGAGCAGGAACCTTCACTTATGGAGTGACCACAGATCCGCTCACTTACAGATGTATCCGTTAAGTCTCAGACAGGGATGGCGGCACCGTCCCCACGGGTCCACGCCCCGGCCCGCGGCCTGCAGTGGGCACTCGCTAGCCAGCTTGGCTTTCGAGCAGGTGTCTCTTTGGCGGTGGCTTAAAGTGGCGGCGCTCTGTCCAAAGCACTTTGGATCAAATTAATGCAAGCAGGTGTGCCCCTGTAATGTTTGCCCAGGTGACACCTGCTACTTCCCCCTTTAATTAGGTCTAAAACAGCTGTTTCACCAGGACCGCGGGTTAGTCAGCGGCCTCACTCTCTGCTTGATACTGGTCACATTTGATTAGGACTGCAGGCTTTTGGGTAATGGATGCATCAATACTTGGCGAGTACTGGGCGGGGGGCTTTTTGGCTTGGTGCAAAGTAACTCAACCAATCCTTGGCGGGCTCGGTTTTGACTTTCCATCTGCGAGAGACTTCCTTTTTATTGTCATTCAAATTTGAACTTTACAGTACAGAAAAGAACGAAATTTCATTGCATTAGCTCGTTGTAGCGCAGGATAAAAGAGCAATTATGTGCAGATATAAATAGATTACTGCAGGGGCGTCACTAGCTTTTAAGGACAGGGGGGGCTTTGCCCCCAGGAGATGCACAGGATGCGAGCGAATGTTACGCACGAGCACAAAACGTCACAAACGGCTAACAAAGACTTAGAAATTATTCATTGTTATTATAATTATTTTAAAAAAAATGCACGGGACGAAATGAAATGCTCCCCGGGACGATGGCTTTTAACCATATATTTTCTTTTTCTTTTTATGTATTTATTCATTTTACATTTTATATTAAATGTCTTGGTTTTTCCTCCCTCTGAAAATCCTATTAAAATGTTTAACACGCCATCCTATAATAATAAAACAGCTATTAATGTAACAATACAATAAAACAAATATATTTAATGATGTTTTTTTCATTATTTTAACAATAGGCTAATGTATATTACTTTATATAGATTCTACAAGAAACACAAAACTTAAAAAATAAATGATTTACAATTGCACACACAAGGTTTTGTGCAGCTTCACTCATTGTAAAGGAAGATAATGTGCTTCGTACACCTGCAGGACCGCAAGCAAGGTCGCAGAGAAAATGCGGGCTGGAATTTGAGTGATGTGGAATGGATTGGATACCGACACTCTAAAGGGGCTCTCTACCTTACGCTACGAAGTGAGGGGAAACTGAGTGAATAATAACATGTTATATGATTATTTATTTAAACTCATATTTGGGCCATTTTATAATGAATATGTCGGCATTTATTTGTAAAAAAACCCCAAAAAACCCCAAATTATTTAGGGGGGGCTTAAGAATATTTTAGGGGGGCTTGAGCCCCCCTAAAATAGGCCTAACAACGCCAATGGAATACTGTATACTTTTTCATATGCATCCACGTTTATGGATGTATGTTATATCGTCTTTTAATTCCAGCGAGTTCATCCGTATTTTGGAGGGGGATTATTTTGATGCGTTCAAGAGTCTGATGGTCTGAGGGAAGAAGCTATTACAGAACTGGGAGATTCCTACTCAGTGGCCTAGTGGTTAGAGTGTCCGCCCTGAGATCGGTAGGTTGTGAGTTTAAACCCCGGCCGAGTCATACCAAAGACTATAAAAATGGGACCCATTGCCTCCCTGTTTGGCACTCAGCATCAAGGGTTGGAATTAGGGGTTAAATCACCAAAAATGATTCACCGCTGCTGCCCACTGCTCCCCTCACCTCCCAGGGGGTGAACAAGGGGATGGGTCGAATGCAGAAGAAAAATGTCACCACACCTAGTGTGTGTGTGTGACAATCATTGGTACTTTAAAGGGGAACATTATCACAATTTCAGAAGGGTTAAAACCATTAAAAATCAGTTCCCAGTGGCTTGTTTTATTTTTCAATGTTTTTTTTTTAAATTTTACCCATCACACAATATCCCTAAAAAAAGCTTCAAAGTGCCTGATTTTAACCACCCGTCCATTTTCCTGTGACGTCACATAGTGATGCCAACACAAACAAACATGGCGGAAAGAACAGCAAGCTATAGCGACATTAGCTCGGATTCAGACTTGGATTTCAGCGGCTTAAGCGATTCAACAGATTACGCATGTATTGAAACGGATGGTTGTAGTGTGGAGGCAGGTAGCGAAAACGAAATTGAAGAAGAAACTGAAGCTATTGAGCCATATCGGTTTGAACCGTATGCAAGCGAAACCGACGAAAACGACACGACAGCCAGCGACACGGGAGAAAGCGAGGACGAATTCGGCGATCGCCTTCTAACCAACGATTGGTATGTGTTTGTTTGGCATTAAAGGAAACTAACAACTATGAACTAGGTTTACAGCATATGAAATACATTTGGCAACAACATGCACTTTGAGAGTGCAGACAGCCCAATTTTCATCAATTAATATATTCTGTAGACATACCCTCATCCGCGCTCTTTTCCTGAAAGCTGATCTGTCCAGTTTTTGAGTTGATGTCAGCAGGCCAGGGAAGCTAGGGTCGATAGGGGGTTTAGCTCGCTCGTCTGCGGGAACAAACTGCTGCCATTGCTTGCCGTGCTACCGAGGTCCTTTGTCCCTGAATTGCTCACACACTCCGGCAGATTCAATGGGGGTCTGGCGGCAGATTTCTTTGACTTTATCGTTGGAAATGCATCTGCTTTGAGTGTCGCAGGATATCCACACATTCTTGCCATCTCTGTCGTAGCATAGCTTTCGTCGGTAAAGTGTGCGGAACAAACGTCCAATTTCTTGCCACTTTCGCATTTTTGGGCCACTGGTGCAACTTGAATCCGTCCCTGTTCGTGTTGTTACACCCTCCGACAACACACCGACGAGGCATGATGTCTCCAAGGTACGGAAAACAGTGGAAAAAAACGGAAAATAACAGAGCTGATTTGACTCTGTGTTTGAGAAAATGGCGGATGGCTTCCCGATGTGACGCCACATTGTGACGTCATCGCTCCGAGAGCGAATATTAGAAAGGCGTTTAATTCGCCAAAATTCACCCATTTAGAGTTCGGAAATCGGTTAAAAAAATATATGGTCTTTTTTCTGCAACATCAAGGTATATATTGACGCTTACATAGGTCTGGTGATAATGTTCCCCTTTAACTTTACTTTAACTTCTGCTACGGAGGCTGCGGAACCTCTTTCTAGAGTCCAGCAGTGAAAACAGTCCTTGGTGGGGTTGGGAGGAGTCTCTACAGATTTTCTAAACCCTGGTCAGGCAGCGGCTTTTTGCGATTTCCTGGATAGGAGGAAGAATATAGAATATAATTTGCTCCAACTACCCTTCCCTCTGTTGCGAGTTTGTTGTGACTAAATGTAACGTGTTTATGTTTGCATTGCAAATGAGTTTTTTTCCCTTGGACTCAGTCTGGACCCCCTCTTGCGGATCCAGCCTTTGACTGATATTTTTTTTACTCTTCCCCCCTTTCCCAATATCACCTTTTTCTCACCTTTTTTGAAGGAGCGCCGTAAAAATGGCTGCGTCGTCGGCGGTCTTGTCTTGTCTCCCTGTAACGTATGTCTGCTCTTAGTGGGACTGTGCCGAAAATATACTTTTCAGTTCTTATGTGTCTTGTGCATGTTAAGAATTGACAATAAATCATCTTGAATCTTGGATCTTGAGAATGCTTTTTATTGTCACTATACACAGGTACAATGAGATTAAAGTTAAAGTAAGTTAAAGTACCAATGATTGTCACACACACACTAGGTGGGGTGAAATTTGTCCTCCGCATTTGACCCATCCCTTGATCACCCCCTGGGGGGTGAGGGGAGCAGTGGGCAGCACCGGGGCCACGCCCGGGAATCATTTTTGGTGATTTAACCCTCAATTTCAACCCTTGAAGCTGAGTGCCAAGCAGGGAGGCAATGGGTCCCATTTTTATAGTCTTTGGTTTGAAGTCACAACCTCCCGATCTCAGGGCGGACACTCTAACCCATGGGTGTCAAACTCTGGCCCGCGGGCCAAATTTCACTTGGCCCTTGAGGCGATATCAAATTAACACTAAAGCTGGCCCGCCGATCCTCCCGGGAATCTTCCAAACGCCAGCCAGCCCAACGAGTGCTGGCCCAGTCACAGAACATGTGCGGCTTCTGCACGCACACACAAGTGAATGCAACGCATACTTCATCAACAGCGATACAGGTTACACCGAGGGTACCCGAATAAAAAACTTTAACACTGTTAGAAATATACGCCACACTGTGAATCCACACCAAACCAGAACCCTTTGCAGCACTAACTCTTCCGGGATGCTACAAGGTGTGTGTGTGTGTGGGGGGGAGGCTTGGTGGTAGCGGGGGTGTATTTTGTAGCGTCCCGGAAGAGTTAGTGCTGCAAAGGATTCTGGGTATTTGTTCTGTTGTGTTTATGTTGTGTTACGGTGCGGATGTTCTCCCGAAATGTGTTTGTCATTCTTGTTTGGTGCAGATTCACAGTGTGGCGTATATTTCTAACAATGTTAAAGTTTTTTATACAGGCACCCTCAGTGTGACCTGTATCCCTGTTGATGAAGTATGCAATGCATTCGCTCGTGTGTGCGCACAGAAGCCGCACATATCTTGTGACTGGGTCTGAACGATGTTAGAATGGATGAAAAGCGGACGTGACGATAGTTTGTAGAGTACGTTAAAGGTTAATTTGTTCAACCTTGGCCCGCGGCTTTGTTCAGTTTTAAATTTTGGCCCACTCTCTATTTGAGTTTGACACCCCTGCTCTAACCACTAGGCCACTGAGTAGGTGGAGCCTGCAGTGCCTCAGACTGGAAGTATCTGCAGAGAGTGGTGAAGACGGCGGAAAGGGTCATTAGGACTCCTCTTCCTCCTATCCAGGAAATCGCAAAAAGCCGCTGCCTGACCAGGGCTCAGAAAATCTGTAGAGACTCCTCCCAGCCCCACCAAGGATTGTTTTCACTGCTGGACTCTAGAAAGAGGTTCCGCAGCCACCGTAGCAGAACCTCCAGGTTCTGTAACAGCTTCTTCCCTCAGGCCGTAAGACTCTTGAATGCATCATAATAATCCCCTCAATTCCCCCCCAAAATGGATTAACTCTCTGGAATATAAAGACAATATAACATACATCCATAAACGTGGTGAAAAAGTGCAATATATTTATCTGTACAGTTTTCTATTTATTTATATCTGCACCTTATTGATTTTTTATCCTGCACTACCATGAGCTAATGCAACGAGATTTCGTTCTTATCTGTACTGTAAAGTTCAAATTTGAATGACAATAAAAAGGAAGTCGAAGTCGAAGTCGAAGTCTAACTCCAGTATCAGTGCGACAGTCTATAAATATGCAAAACATAGGAAGGAAGAAAAGAAAAATGGTGCAAAAGGAGGTACGGTGCACAGTCCAGTCCTGAGAACGAATGTTCTGAATGTGTTGTTTATATATTAAATATTATACTATATACATATATACAGAAGCATTCAGACTGCGGGTGGAAAGTAAAAATTGCACGCAGAGAGGTGCTAAACTATAAAATCAGTGCCTATGAGAGTTCACCGTGGTTATGGCTTTAGGGAAAAAACTGAAGAGGAGTCCTTATGATCTTTTCCACCGTCCTCACCACTGCATCTCCAGACAGAGATGCAGTTGGTCAGTAGGCTCTCTATAGTGCCTCTGTAAAATGTGGTGAGAATGGGGGTTGACGGAGCTGCTGAGCTCTTTTTACAAGAGCTCCGATGTGTAGGGACCAGGTCATATTGTCAGTTATCTGCACCCCCAGGAACTTGGCGCTGCTTACGATCTCCACTGCTCTGCCGTTGACAAAGAGTAGAGTGTGGCTGGTACTGGTGCCTCCTGAAGTCGACGATGATCTCCTTGGTCTTGTCGACGTTCAGGACCAGGTTGTTGGTTCGGCGCCAGTCAACCAGATGTTTCACCTCCTCCCTGTAGTCCATGTTGTTGTTGTCACGGATGAGGCCCACTACTGCTGTGCCGTCCGCATTGTCAGAAAAATTGTATGTAAATTATCAAAAAAACGTTCAGTTTTCTGGGTTCCCAGTGAACAGACGAAAGCTGTCTTTGTTGCACCAAGCCAAAGGCTTGGAAAATTCCGCTGTGTACGATGGGAGGTGACGGGAGGGGTTATCTATTGTCATCCAAGCCCTGCCCAAGCTCGATCCAGGACCAGCCCAAGCCCGAGGCATCTTTTTCTTTTGTGTTAATGAGACCAAAAACAATGGCTGTTTACCCACCCCCCCATTCCTTTAGAAACAGCTGTTATGTAAACAGGGAATATCCAAATAAAAGAGGAGACGTAAACCTTTTTTTTAGGGATGTCTGATAATGGCTTTTTGCCGATATCCGATATTCCGATATTGTCCAACTCTTTAATTACCGATACCGATATCAACCGCTATATGCAGTCGTGGAATTAACACATTATTATGCCTAATTTGGACAACCAGGTATGGTGAAGATAAGGTCCTTTTTAAAAAAATAAATAAATTAAAAACATTTTCTTGAATAAAAAAGAAAGTACAACAATATAAAAACAGTTACATAGAAACTAGTAATTAATGAAAATGAGTAAAATTAACTGTTGAAGGTTAGTACTATTAGTGGACCAGCAGCACGCACAATCATGTGTGCTTACGGACTGTATCCCTTGCAGACTGTATTGATATATATTGATATATAATGTAGGAACCTACCAGAATATTAATAACAGAAAGAAACAACCTTTTTTTTGGGTTGGTGCACTAATTGTAAGTGTATCTTGTGTTTTTTATGTTGATTTAATAAAAACAAAACAAAAAAAAGCCGATACCGATAATAAAAAAGCCGATACCGATCATTTCCGATATTACATTTTAACGCATTTATCGGCAATAATCGGCAGGCCGATATTATCCGACATCTCTACCTTTTTTCGTCAGAGCGTGCTGGAAACTGTACCAGAGTACAGACTAGGGATGTCCCGATCCGATATTTGGATCGGATCGGCTGTCGATATTTGCAAAAAATTGCGTATCGGCAAGGCATGGGAAAATGCAGATCCAGATCCAGTTTAAAAAAAAACTCTGTTCCGTGTTTTCCAACGCACCGATTTAAATAATACATTCCACTTTTCTGCTTCTCCGTAATTTCCGTTCCGCATTTTCCAGCACACCTTCAACACATCCACAGGTCTGTGGATTCTAACGCAGTTGCTTTTAGCTGCTGGCATTACACGACAGGCTCTTCTCACTCTTTCCTGTGTCTCCCTCTCACAGACAGCAAGCGCACCTTCTTACACACGTCACATACTGTCACGACACACGTCACATACTGTCACGTCATACGTCACATACGTATACGTCCTCCCCGAGCAGAGAGGTAGGTGCTCGCCTGTGCAATTGCGCACTGTTTAAGCGTCCTCTGCGCATAGCAAATCTATGCCACGCACAAAATCAAATAAAAAAATAAGCGCATAACAATTTTCGACATATGGACCCGACAGAGAAAGCAGTTTTTGTCATCATTGTTCAAATATTGTGACGTCTGTCGAGACGCTTATCTCCGTTCGGTGCCACACGTCCACACCATCAAAATGCCGAGGCAAAAATTTCCACATCAACACCGTATGAAAAAATTAGTGATTTTTTTAGTTGTGATTTCCTTCTCTGCATGAAAGTTTAAAAGTAGCATATATTAATGCAGTATGAAGAAGAATGTTTTAATGTAGACATGCAAGCCTTGAAAGAAAAATGTGAAAATCAAGACTACATTTCCTGCAGATGGGTGCATTTCTACCCTATATTTTAACTTTAGATTTATTCTCATATCAAACTCTTTTGGCTGTCTTTTTGACACTTACATCCGGCGCCCCCCGCCACACCCTGGATTATAAATAATGTAAATAATTCAATGTGATTATCTTGTGTGATGACTGTATTATGATTATAGTATATATCTGATAGTATATATCTGTATCATGAATCAATTTAAGTGGACCCCAACTTAAACAAGTTGAAACACTTATTTGGGTGTTACCATTTAGTGGTCAATTGTACGGAATATGTACTTCACTGTGCAACCTACTAATAAAAGTCTCAATCAATCAATCAAAACACATAGAATCATCATACTGCTGTGATTATATGCATCAAGTGTTCATTCAAGGCTAAGGCAAAAATATCGAGATATATATCGTGTATCGCAATATGGCCTTAAAATATCGCAATATTAAAAAAAGGCCCTAGTTCAATGATGCCATTTCTGTTTGTCATGTATAATTTGGTCTATTTTGTGTTTATCCTTGAATAAACAGGTCAGTTTCTTGTTACCAACCATTGTGTATTATTCAAACTCCCCTAATTCAGCTGGCTAGTTGTTATCAAGAGTACTAAAACCCTTTTCAACATGATTCTGACAACTAAGTAGGCTAAATAGCTTTAAACTTTAATACATGCTCGGATAGGCCAGTATCGGTCAGTATCGGTATCGGATCAGAAGTGCAAAAACCTGGATCGGGACCAGACGTTTCTCCTCATATTGAGCCAAATTGAATCCTGTCTCTGTTTATTTCCTTGCTCCTTGTCTGTTTTAATAGATGTCATCTATGTTTAAACCTGACACGCATACTTCACAATGTCAAACGGCCAAAGAAAACGTTCGCTTTTGACCTACAGGAGTGACTTTGCAGAGAAAAGGTGAAGATAAAAGCGATGCGGCGTTCACATTGTTACTCTAATCATGGCAGACTGCGAGCAGGAGGGCCAGTCCGGGGCGCTTTGATCCTGTGAGGATGGAAGAGAAGCATGAGAGGGAGCACCCATCTTAATATCCAACACGGCTCCACGGGGGAGATGGAGGGTGCGAGTTCGTTCGTTGGCAGAATCTCAACAAAGCAGAGAAGGCAGTGAGTCATTGCCCAAAGTGTGATATTTTTCCCCCCTCCTCGTACCTCGGCATACGTCACAAGGTGTATCGTCATGCTGGGAACTCGCCTGAAGATTTTTTTTTCATAAATCTTCCTCCTTATAGACATGCAAATAAACGCAGCAAGCCTGAAAAAACGAAAAAAAACTTAACGACTGATGCCATGAAAGTGTATGTGAGGAGAGAAGTTTGTTGTGTGCCAGCAGAGAGCAGTGTTGGGGCAGCCAAATCTCCTCAGTGCTGGATGGAACCTTACTCTATCTATTTTACTATCTATGTATCTACCTCATACACAGTACAGGCCAAAAGTTTGGACACACCTTCTCATTTCAATGCGTTTTCTTTATTTTCATGACTATTTACATTGTAGATTGTCACATCAAAACTATGATTTTACACATGTGGAGTTATGTACTTAACAAAAAGAGGTGAAATAACTGAAAACATGTTTTATATTATAATTTCTTCAAAATAGCCATCCTTTGCTCTGCGTACTGCTTTGCACACTCTTGGCATTCTCTCGATGAGCTAAATCCTTCAAGACTGTTGGAAAACCATTTCAGGTGACTATGTCTTGAAGCTGATTTTAAACCAGTGTCTAGAAAAGCACTGTAAACGTATGTTTTTGTGTAATAATAATAATAATAGTAACATTATAATACATCATTCTCATATTTTGCAATGGAATCTGTATGAATACATTTAATGTGTATTTAAATATTTTATCATTGCATATTGTACTTTGTCGCTTCCAAGTGAATCAATCACTTTAGCAACAAAACGACAACAAAAATAGTTAATAATATTATTTATTATTATTATTGACATGATTACCAATATTAATCATATTGGTAATATTAAAATTACAAATTTTTATAATTATTACACATTTTAAAAATAATCATACAATATTGATAAGAATGTTAATAAATATTAATAATAATATTAGTAACATTGTTTATAATAACTACTAATTTTAATAGTCCATCCATCCATCCATCTTCTTCCGCTTATCCGAGGTCGGGTCGCGGGGGCAGCAGCCTAAGCAGGGAAGCCCAGACTTCCCTCTCCCCAGCCACTTCGTCCAGCTCCTCCCGGTGGATCCCGAGGCGTTCCCAGGCCAGCCGGGAGACATAGTCTTCCCAACGTGTCCTGGGTCTTCCCCGTGGCCTCCTACCGGTCGGACGTGCCCGAAACACCTCCCGAGGGAGGCGTTCGGGTGGCATCCTGACCAGATGCCCGAACCACCTCATCTGGCTCCTCTCGATGTGGAGGAGCAGCGGCTTTACTTTGAGCTCCCCCCGGATGGCAGAGCTTCTCACCCTATCTCTAAGGGAGAGCCCCGCCACCCGGCGGAGGAAACTCATTTCGGCCGCTTGTACCCGTGATCTTGTCCTTTCGGTCATGACCCAAAGCTCATGACCATAGGTGAGGATGGGAACGTAGATCGACCGGTAAATCGAGAGCTTTGCCTTCTGGCTCAGCTCCTTCTTCACCACAACGGATCGATACAGCGTCCGCATTACTGAAGATGCCGCACCGATCCGCCTGTCGATCTCACGATCCACTCTTCCCTCACTCGTGAACAAGACTCCGAGGTACTTGAACTCCTCCACTTGGGGCAAGATCTCCTCCCCAACCCGGAGATGGCACTCCACCCTTTTCCGGGCGAGAACCATGGACTCGGATTTGGAGGTGCTGATTCTCATCCCAGTCGCTTCACACTCGGCTGCGAACCGATCCAGTGAGAGCTGAAGATCTTGGCCAGATGAAGCCATCAGGACCACATCATCTGCAAAAAGCAGAGACCTAATCCTGCAGCCACCAAACCAGATACCCTCAACGCCCTGACTGCGCCTAGAAATTCTGTCCATAAAGGTTATGAACAGAATCGGTGACAAAGGGCAGCCCTGGCGGAGTCCAACCCTCACTGGAAACGTGTCCGACTTACTGCCGGCAATGCGGACCAAGCTCTGACACCGATTATACAGGGAGCGAACCGCCACAATAAGACAGTCCGTTACCCCATACTCTCTGAGCACTCCCCACAGGACTTCCCGGGGTACACGGTCGAATGCCTTCTCCAAGTCCACAAAGCACATGTAGACTGGTTGGGCAAACTCCCATGCACCCTCAAGGACCCTGCCGAGAGTATAGAGCTGGTCCACAGTTCCACGACCAGGACGAAAACCACACTGTTCCTCCTGAATCCGAGGTTCGACTATCCGGCGTAGCCTCCTCTCCAGTACACCTGAATAGACCTTACCGGGAAGGCTGAGGAGTGTGATCCCACGATAGTTGGAACACACCCTCCGGTTCCCCTTCTTAAAGAGAGGAACCACCACCCCGGTCTGCCAATCCAGAGGTACCGCCCCCGATGTCCACGCGATGTTGCAGAGTCTTGTCAACCAAGACAGCCCAACAACATCCAGAGCCTTAAGGAACTCCGGGCGGATCTCATCCACCCCCGGGGCCTTGCCACCGAGGAGCTTTTTAACTACCTTGGCAACCTCAGCCCCAGAAATAGGAGAGCCCACCACAGATTCCCCAGGCCCTGCTTCCTCATAGGAAGACGTGCTGGTAGGATTGAGGAGGTCTTCGAAGTATTCTCTCCACCGATCCACAACATCCGCAGTCGAGGTCAACAGAGCACCATCCCCACCATACACGGTGTTGACACTGCACTGCTTCCCCTTCCTGAAGCGGCGGATGGTGGTCCAGAATTGCTTCGAAGCCGTCCGGAAGTCTTTTTCCATGGCCTCACCGAACTCCTCCCATGTCCGAGTTTTTGCCTCCGCGACCGCTGAAGCCGCACACCGCTTGGCCTGTCGGTACCTGTCTGCTGCGTCAGGAGTCCCATGAGCCAAAAGAACCCGATAGGACTCCTTCTTCAGCTTGACGGCATCCCTCACCGCCGGTGTCCACCAACGGGTTCTAGGATTACCGCCACGACAGGCACCAACTACCCTGCGGCCACAGCTCCAATCGGCCGCCTCGACAACAGAGGTACGGAACATCGTCCACTCGGACTCAATGTCCAGCGCCTCCCTCGTGACATGTTCAAAGTTCTTCCGGAGGTGGGAATTGAAACTCTCTCTGACAGGAGACTCTGCTAGACGTTCCCAGCAAACCCTCACAATGCGTTTGGGCCTGCCAGGTCTGTCCGGCATCCTCCCCCACCATCGCAGCCAACTCACCACCAGGTGGTGATCGGTAGAAAGCTCCGCCCCTCTCTTCACCCGAGTGTCCAAAACATGAGGCCGCAAATCCGATGACACAACTACAAAGTCGATCATGGAACTGCGGCCCAGGGTGTCCTGGTGCCAAGTGCACATATGGACACCCTTATGTTTGAACATGGTGTTTGTTATTGACAATCCGTGACGAGCACAAAAGTCCAATAACAAAACACCACTCGGGTTCAGATCCGGGCGGCCATTCTTCCCAATCACGCCTCTCCAGGTTTCACTGTCGTTGCCAACATGAGCGTTGAAGTCCCCCAGTAGAACGAGGGAATCACCCGGGGGAGCACTCTCCAGTACTCCCTCGAGTGAATCCAAAAAGGGTGGGTAATCTGAACTGCCGTTGGGCGCGTAAGCGCAAACAACAGTCAGGACCCGTCCCCCCACCCGAAGGCGGAGGGAGGCTACCCTCTCGTCCACCGGGTTGAACTCCAACGTGCAGGCTTTGAGCCGAGGGGAAACAAGAATTGCCACCCCAGCCCGTCGCCTCTCATTGCTGGCAACGCCAGAGTGGAAGAGAGTCCAGCCCCTGTCAAGAGAACTGGTTCCAGAGCCCTTGCTGTGCGTCGAAGTGAGTCCGACTATATCTAGCCGGAACTTCTCCACCTCACGCACTAGCTCAGGCTCCTTCCCCCCCAGCGAGGTGACGTTCCACGTCCCAAGAGCTAGCTTCTGTAGCCGAGGATCGGACCGCCAAGTGCCCTGCCTTCGGCTTCCGCCCAGCTCACATCGCACCCGACCTCTATGACCCCTGCTATGGGTGGTGAGCCCATTGGAGGGGGGACCCACGTTGCCTCTTCGGGCTGTGCCCGGCCGGGCCCCATGGGGACAGGCCCGGCCACCAGGCGCTCGCCATCGTGCCACACCTCGAATTAATATTAATAATAATGATTGATTAAAAAGTATTTGTTTGTATTAATAATTTCATTAAATAACAAAATATAAATAATAGTAGTAGTAGTAATAATAATAATCTTATTGACATGATTACCAATATTAATTATATAGTTAATATTAAAATTACTAATATAATTATTCCACATTTTAAAAATAATCATACAATATTGATAAGAATGTTAATAATTATTAATAATAATATTAGTAATATTGTTAATAATAAATACTAATTTTATTAGTAATACTGACAATTCGAATTAATATTATTAATGATAAATAAAAAGTATTTTTTGTATTAGTAGTTTCATTAAAAAATATAAATAATAGCAATAGTAGCTATTAATAGTAACCTTGAAAAAAAATGTTTACCTTGAAAATCATGTTTTAACTTAAAACTTAAATTTTTAAATTTTTTTAACTTTTTTAATTTTTGTAAATTTTTTTAATTTTTTTAATTTTTTTAAATTTTTTTAATTTTTTTTAAATTTTTTACAAAATTTAATTTTTTTTGTAATATTTAAATTATTTTTTAAAAATTTTAAATTTTAAATTTTTTTTAAAAATGTTTTTAAATGTTTTTAAATATTTTAAACTTTTTTTAAAAACTTTTTTTTAACTTTTTTTTAACTTTTTAAAATTTTTTTTTACCCTAACACTAACCCTAACCCTAATCCTAACTCTAACCCTAACCCTAACCTTAACCCTAACCCTAAAAAAAAATGTTAATTGTTAAAATTGTTTAAAAAAATCAAAAAAATTTAAAATTGTTTTAAAAACAATTTAAAAATTAAAAAAAGTTAAAAAAACTTTTTTTAAATAAAAAAAAGTTAAAAAAATAAAAAATAAAAAAACATTTTTTTTTAAAACATTTTGATGTTGATAAAAAAATTTGAAAATCATTTTTTTACCTGAAAATCATTTTGACCCTTGAAAATTTTTTTTACCTTGAAAAAAAAAATTTACCTTGAACATTTTTTTTTACCTTGAAAATCATTTGTTTACCTTGAAAATCATTTTTAACATTGAAAAAAAAATTTTACCTTGAAAATTTTTTTTTACCTTGAAAATCATTTTTTACCTTGAAAAAAAATGTTTACCTTGAAAATCATGTTTTAACTTAAAACCCTTTTTTTTTATTTTTAAATTTTTTTAAATTTTTTAATATTTTTTTTTATTTTTGTAAATTTTTTTTAATTTTTGTAAACATTTTTTATTTTTTAAATTTTTTTTTATTTTTTAAATTTTTTTTAAACATTTTTAATTTTTTTTTTTAAATTTTTTTTTTTTTAAATTTTTAAATTTTTTAAATTTTTTTTAAAATTTTTTTTAAAATATTTTTAACTTTTTTTAAACTTTTTTTTAAATTTTTTTAAATTTTTTTACCCTAACCCTAACCCTGACCCTAATCCTAACCTATTACCTATACCTATTACCTACTAGTAATAATAATAATAACACACACATATATTTATTTTTATTTTATTTTATTTTATTTTTTAGTGCACTGTAGCACTTCGAGGTTGTTTGCTCAATGCAAAGTGCTTTTTACAAAACAAATCCATCATTATTATTATTATTACATACAATATATAATATATTTCACAATATATTAATTAATGAATTAATGATATAACCCTGTTGGTGCACACGCTGCTCATACCTCTCAACTCTCCCATTTTCCCTGGCAAAGTTTTACCCTTCTCTCCCGGCACCATGCTGTTTCCGTATTTTCCCCTATTATGAATAAAATAATAATTCACCTACGTAACAGCCGCAGCAGCACGGCACAGCACTTTAGGGGTTAAAGTCAAGCCTTCAAAATAAAAGCACGCCAGTCAGATTAGGATTAGGATAGGTCTTTATTGTCATTGCAACAAGTACAACGAAACTATGTTTTCAGCACAAAACCGTTCAAGATTAGACAAACAAACAGGAACGCTGATGGGTCGCCACGAGGCGCCACGTAAAAGGTAGGAAAAAGGTAAAACGCTGGGGAAGAAGATGAGTAAAAAAATACAATCTAGACTGGTCTCCTAAAGGGGCCTAGTCTGGAGTGGGAAAAAACCCTCCATGCCATTCACACATAAACATGTTACATATAATCACGACAACTCGCAACAGAGGGGGGAGTTGGGACCCTGGAGGTCGACTGCTGCTATGAAGCTCTGTCCATCACCCCGAAGGGGAATCAAGCGGTGGTGAAGGCGTTGGGTGGTGGAGGGTGTGTGTGTGTGTGTGTGTGTGTGTGTGTGTATGCCCATTGTCTTGGATGTGTTGATATAGTGTCCATAGGCCTGGGGCCGTTCTGCATGCAAGCAAAAGTTCGACTCCAGGTGTCGTTGAGGAGGGAGGGAGGTCAAAAGCGTCCATCATTGCGGTGTCCTCGGGGTTGATTTCAGAACAGCCTGCTCCTGCGTCAAGGCCATTTGAGGGAGTCACATCGTAGATTAGGATTTTTGTTTTTCCGCGAGCAGACATTACAATGGCTTGTCTGTTCTATTCGACCATGCTGGCCCTCATATGGAAATTTTCCCTTTCAACCCTAACCCTAACCCTCATATTGGCACATATGACGCTGCTGCCCTTTGTGCAGACAGGGTCCTGACTTCCAGACTTTGGAGACCTCCCAGTACGTGTACCGAACCCGAAAAAAAGAGGGAGGGGTTAAATCAGGAGGGACGTCCAACAAAAAAATCAAATCATTCCATTGACCTGGCAGGAAAAGCTGAAAGAAAGAAAGAATATCATTGCTACATATTGTACTTTAGAGATTGGACTGCACACATATAGACTTGATATGTAATCATAGACTTTTTGGATCTTGCATCTGCCCCAATACACAAGTACTGGCGGGTTCATGTGACCTTGGCCCCAAGCGGTACCAACTTTGAGCGTAACTCGAAATCAAACCCGGTGTCCAAATGCATCCTGCGGGACGCGAATAGAGCACACTTGATTGAGGGAAGACGCCGCTTCATTTTGGCGCCACCTGTGACCCGCCAGCGCTCCTGACACAAACAAATGGCTCCGTAAATAAGGCGGGAGGGAGGCCGATGTATTTTTTATTTTTTTTTGCCACCCCTGTCTTTTCAAGGAGAGGTATGCATAGGCCCGCCAACAGGTAATGACGTGGTATTGATCTGGAAAGCTGAGGAGCTGATTGATGATGTCGCCTGTGCTGCAGACGTGCAGTAATGAGTTGCCATCTCATTGGCTCGCCACTCCATCCTGCTGGTGTCACATCGATGCTCCACACAGGAGAGAGAGTCTTCCTCCACACGCCGTCATCCCTCACCGCCGCGCTTTGTGGAATTAAGTCATTGAAACATTTTTTTTTGTCTTTTGAATTTTACAAAACATGGCGCTTATAATTATTATAATTATTACACATTTGAAAAATAATCATACAATATTGATAAGAATGTTAATTATTATTATTAATAATATTAGTAATATTGTTAATAATAAATACACATTTTATTAGTAATACTGATCATTCTAATTAATATTATTAATAATAATGATTGATAAAAAGTATTTTTTTGTATTAATAATTTCATTAGATAACAAAATATAAATAGTATTAGTAGTAGTAGTAGTAGTAATAATAATCTTATTATTATTGACATGATTACCAATATTAATCATATTGGTAATAATAAAATTACTAATTATTATAATTAATACACATTTTAAAAATAATCATACAATATTGATAAGAATGTTAATAATTATTAATAATAATATTAGTAATATTGTTAATAATAAATTAAAATGTTATTAGTAATACTGATAATTCTAATTAATATTATTTAATAATAATGATTGATGAAAATTATTTTTTGTATGAATAATTTCATTGATTAACAAAATATAAATAGTAGTAGTAGTAATATTAATAATTGTATTATTATTGACATGATTACCAATATTAATCATATTGGTTATAATAAAATTAATAATTATTAAAATTAATACACATTTTAAAAATAATCATACAATATTGATGAGAATGTTAATAATTATTAATAATATTAGTAATATTGTTAATAATAAATTAAAATGTTATTAGTAATACTGATGATTCTAATTAATATTATTAATAATAATGATTGATAAAAACTATTTTTTGTATTAATAATTTCATTAAATAAAATATAAATAGTAGTAGTAGTAGTAGTAGTAATAATAATAATATTTGTATTATTATTGACATGATTACCAATATTAATCATATTGGTAATAATAAAATTACTAATTATTATATTTAATACTCATTTTAAAAATAATCATACAAAATTGATGAGAATGTTAATAATTATTAATAATAATATAAAATACCACAACGGAGACCCCCGGACTGTTGAACAACTTAAGCTGTACATCAAGCAAGAATGGGAAAGAATTCCACCTGAGAAGCTTCAAAAATGTGTCTCCTCAGTTCCCAAATGTTTACTGAGTGTTGTTAAAAGGAAAGGCCATGTAACACATTGGTGAACATGCCCTTTCCCAACTACTTTGGCACGTGTTGCAGCCATGAAATTCTAAGTTAATTATTATTTGCAAAAAAAAAAAAAGTTTATTAGTTTGAACATCAAATATGTTGTCTTTGTAGTGCATTCAATTGAATATGAGTTGAAAAGGATTAGCAAATCATTGTATTCCGTTTATATTTACATCTAATACAATTTCCCAACTCATATGGAAACAGGGTTTGTAAGTACTCCGTGATTGTACGCTGCCAAACATGCTCCACTGCTCGTAAAGCCAGGATTGTCACGACGTGCCGTCATGCCTAAAAAAAATATAAAATATGGCGAACCGGTACTTTTCAAACAGAGTTTAGTACCGTTTTTGATTAATTAGTACCGCGATACTATACTAGTACCGGTATACCGTACAACCCTAGTGTGGTCAAAGTTGGAATTGCCACAACACTCTATTGTTGTCTGGCGGCTAAAGTGGATAGCCCCCCTCAAAATTGTCTTGTTTCATGTGTCAGGTAAACCACAACGATATATGAATCCCCTTCCTACTGTACCCTCAAAAAAGAACTTATTTATAGAGATGTCCGATAATGGCTTTTTTGCCGATATCTGATATTCCGATATTGTCCAACTCTTAATTACCGATTCCGATATCAACCGATACCGATATATACAGTCGTGGAATTAACACATTATTATGCCTAATTTTGTTGTGATGCCTCGCTGGATGCATTAAACAATGTGACAAGGTTTTCCAAAATAAATCAACTCAAGTTATGAAAAAAAAAATGCCAACATGGCACTGCCATATTTATTATTGAAGTCACAAAGTGCATTATTTTTTTTAAACATGCCTCAAAACAGCAGCTTGGAATTTGGGACATGCTCTCCCTGAGAGAGCATGAGGAGGTTGAGGTTGGGGGGGTTGGCGGGGGGTGTATATTGTAGCGTCCCGGAAGAGTTAGTGCTGCAAGGGATTCTGGGTATTTGTCCTGTTGTGCTTATGTTGTGTTACGGTGCGGACGTTCTCCCGAAATGTGTTTGTCATTCTTGTTTGTTGTGGGTTCACAGTGTGGCGCATATTTTTAACAGTGTTAAAGTTGTTTATACGGCCACCCTCAGTGTGACCTGTATGGCTGTTGACCAATTATGCATTGCATTCACTTGTGTGTGTGTGTGAAAAGCCGTAGATATTATGTGATTGGGCCAGCAATTTAAGGTTTATTGGCGCTCTGTACTTCTCCATACGCCCGTGTACCACTCCATACAGCGGCGTTTTAAAAAGTCATAAATTCTACTTTTTGAAACCGATGCCGATAGTTTCCGATATTACATCTTAAAGCATTTATCGGACGATAATATCGGCAGCCCGAAAGTATCGGACATCTCTACTTGCAAAGTTGGAATTGCCACAAAACTCTATTGTTGTCTGGCGGCTAAAGTGGATAGCCTCCTCCTCAAAATCGTCACGTTTCATGTGTCAGGTAAATCACAACGATATATATGAATCCCCTTCCTACTGTACCCTCAAAAAAGAAGACTTATTTACAATTTATAGCAGACAAAAGAAAACTGTAGGACTTTCCAGTCCATATAAAATAGTTTTCAATGGGACCTTAACTGTAACTTTTTACATTCCTCCCTCATGATTAATGGTGACAAGCGCGATAGTCTGCTCCTCTTGCGATATCATCCTCCCCAAATCTCCACCGGAGAGCTTCAGTCACCCTCCTGGACACGTCCCGATCCGAAGTGCTTCAGCCTTCCGCTCCATTTATCACTCTCAGCACATCGCCACTTTTCATTTTTTTTCCCAGACGATGACACACCGGGGCATGATCACGGCGCATTTCCCGGATCCTCGCAAGCCTCCATTAGCCCACCGCCATACATCTCGCCCGTATCGAGCCGCACCGCCGTGATGCTCGGGAGGTCCTGGGTGGCGGCCACACGGGGGGTGGGGGGGGTTAGGTGTGCTCCGACACCCGACACTGTATCATTTGTGGCAAGCTATCAACGCCAGCCTTGGACTTTTTGATAACGGCTGATTTCGAGGGAGAGGCTGGTTGATACTGTTCGCAGAACAAAAGACACCACGGAGACCGACCGTGGCGGAGACACATGGATCATCACTGACAAGGCTCCTCCCCCCCGCGATGTTGTAGCCATGAACAATCTAGCTCGCTGAAAGTGGTAGCGGGGGTGTATATTGTAGCCCGGAAGAGTTAGGGCTGTATGGGATTCTGGGTATTTGTTCTGTTGTGTTAATGTTGTGTTACTCTCAATTAACATCGGGATTCCCGTGTTATGTGTCTGCCAGTTTCAACGGATATCTAACCCAGTGTTTTTCAACCACTGTGCTGTGAGATACAGTCTGGTGTGCCGTGGGAGATTATCTAGTTTCACTTATTTGGGTTAAAAATATTTTAGTAATTATAGTCTGCAAATGATGTGTTGTTGTTGTTGAGTGTCGGTGCTGTCTAGAGCTCGGCAGAGTAACCGTGTAATACTCTTCCATATCAGTAGGTGGCAGCCGGTAGTTCATTGCTTTGTAGATGTCGGAAACAGCGGTAGGCAGTGTGCAGGTAAAAATATATCTAATGCTTAAACTGTTATGGTTTAACAGGGGGAGATGACGGCAACAGACACCAGAGGGTGGTAATGTTCAATGATTTATTATATATATAGTTACTATATATATAATAATAAACAAAACTAATAAACTATAGAATGGTGTGTGTGACAAATATAGTTACTATATATATAATAATAAACAAAACTAATAAACTATAGAATGGTGTGTGTGACAAAATCCAAAAGGGAATGGGTGACAGACTATTTAACTGGAGCGTTTTACCGTACATGTTGGAGGTGCGTGTTGGGAGGAGCGGTGCTGTCCGACAAGGGCAAGGCAGGCAGAGTTGTCCAGGGGCGGAAGCGGGGTCGAGAGGCAGGAGAGAGTCGTCGTAGTCCGGGGGCAAGCGAGGAGTCGAGAACCAGGGAGCGCGAGGAAGACAGGGAAGATCCAGGAGCACACGACACACAGCGTGACTCGGGGATGCACACAGGGAACTGCGGGGTGAGGGAGGACACGGCAATCAACACAGGGAAAGCACAGAGATCAGGACAGAGAGAGAGCATAAAGCTGGGTATCGGCTTACGGTACAGAAGACTATATTCCGGCGAGCGATGGCAGGTTGTGCAGGCTTAAGAAGACCAGGAAGATCATCACCAACAGGTGCGCGGATTTCAGATTGATTGCAGCCGGTGGAGTGATGCGTGCAGGAGAGGAGTGGCCGTGGGCGTGTCCCGAGGTGCGCTCTGCTGCGCTCATTGAGGAATGCGCATTGGCATGTGACATAAACCAAAAATAAACAAAAGGTGAGTGCCCCTAAGAAAAGGCATTGAAGCTTAGGGAAGGCTATGCAGAACAAATTAAAACTGAACTGGCTACAAAGTCAACAAAAACAGAATGCTGGACGACAGCAAAGACTTACTGTGGAGCAAAGACGGCGTCCACAATGTACATCCGAACATGACATGACAATAATTTAAAGGTTCTGAAATCTCTACAATAACCTTTTTTTTTTTCGTTTCCATATCAATTATGTTACAATCAGTGGAGGTCTAGGATTTACATTTTTTCCACACTATTGATTATTTCCTCTTTTGTCACACTTTTGAGGAACACAGAGTTGGGGTTTCTGTCTATAGTGTCACTCAAGTCCTCAACTGACTCTGGAATATTTTCCTCCAGATTTGGTGCAATGTTCACAAAGTACTTACTAGAGCAGGGGTGCTCACACTTTTTCTGCAGGCGAGCTACTTTTCAATTGATCAAGTCGTAGGGATCTACCTCATTCATATATATAATTTATATTTACTTATTTATGTAATATATGTTTTTGTTAACAAGTTAAAGGTGTTTAATGATAATGCAAGCATGTTTAACACATATAGTTAATATTGTTAAAAAATTAAAGGTGTTTAATGATAATACAAGCATGTTTAATACATATAGTTAATATTGTTAACAAGTTAAAGGTGTTTAATGATAATACAAGCATGTTTAACACATATAGTTAATATTGTTAACAACTTAAAGGTGTTTAAAGATAATACAAGCATGTTTAACACATATAGTTAATATTGTTAATAAGTTAAAGGTGTTTAAAGATAATACAAGCATGTTTAACACATATAGATTCCTTTCTTTCATGAAGACAAGAATATAAGTTGGTGTATTACCTGATTCTGATGACTTGCATTGATAGGAATCAGACAGTAGTGCTGATAATGTCCGCATTTTCGAATGGAGGAGAAAAAAAGTCTCCTTTCTGTCCAATACCACATGAAAGTGGTTGGTTTTTGGCATCTTATTTGTCCAGCTTCCGTACTCCTTTGTATACACTTTACAAGAAATACATTGTCGGCAAACTCCGTAGCTTGCTAGCTTGTGCACGCCAGCTTTCTGAGACTCTTATTTTGTTAGCACAACTGTGCAACTGTGCAGTCGGTCTTTGGAGTTTTGACGACAGGTACGGTGCCAGAGTCTGTTGAAATAAAGTGTTTCTCGCCTTGATTTGATTTGATTTGATTTGATTCCAGTCGGTAATTTTAATGAGCTGGCAGCAGCCAGCGTCATCTCAGAAGACCCTCGGGTGCCGTGAATGTCAATCAAGTGACGAAAGTGACGTCATAGTGAAGATTTATGATCGCTCATTTTTAGGACTATTTTTTTAATGCCTGGCTGGTGATCGACTGACACACCCTCCGAGATCGACCAGTATCTCGCGATCGACGTAATGAGCACCCCTGTACTAGAGCTTACAACTACTTTGCTCATATTGTCATTTTTTTTTACATTTACGTCTGAGAAGTATTTGGGATAATCCTTCTTGGCACCATTTGTAATGATGCTATTTGATGTGAAGTAATTGGAGCCTTTAATACCTAAGAGATCGGTAGGTTGTGAGTTCAAACCCCCGGCTGAGTCGTACCAAAGACTATAAAAATGGGAGCCATTACCTCCCTGCTTGGCACTCAGCATCAAGGGTTGGAATTGGGGGTTAAATCACCAAAAATGATTCCCGGGCGCGGCCACCGCTGCTGCTCACTGCTCCCCTCACCTCATGGGTCAAATGCAGAGAATAATTTCGCCACACCTCGTGTGTGTGTGACCATCATTGGTACTTTAACTTAACTTTAACTAAGTGTCAAAATCAAGAATGAATGATCAATGGCCCCTGGGATGATATTTGATTAGCATTAGACCCGGCCCACAGGCCACAGCCGCCTGCTGCTGTTTTGCACGCACCAATACTCCATCAGTGTTGGCACTAGGAATTTTCAAAACGGGGTCCCAGGGGCCCCATCAAGTCATAAATATGGGGTCCCACAGTACAAAAGGTTGTCATAAACGTTACTTGATTCATTAAAAAAAATAATACAAAATAAAAAAATGTTATGCATATTTAAATGTATTTCAGTTATAAACATTCATTCACTTTCTTCTTTCCTTCATGGATCTAAATTTTACCGCTGCCGGTATTTTTTTCCTATATTTTTCAGGTTTTGTTCTATTTTTGGCCAAAGTAAGACAAAAAAAACAATCTGAAGTTGTCTTTATTTTTTTTTGTTTTAATGCCATGATTTTACCAATTTGGCCCACTTGTGAAAATACGTTCCTCCAAATGAGTTTGACACCCCTGACCTAGAACGAGCCGATTATTACAAGTTTGATGTCTCTCATGAGGGTTGTGAATAATAGACAAAATTCCAAATAAAATGAAGTTCCCCTTTTAAGGGAAGAGCTGCAAATTCACGTCTTCATAGGCTTCCTTGAGCATGAAGATGTCCGAAAGTGAGGTCGTTTACTATCAGGCATGTGCGCAGTGTGTCACCTTTCCACCAAAATCTGTCCTCTCCCTCTACATCACACCGCTATTATCCCAGTCTGTTGAATGCTCTCCCTGACCACCTGAGGGCACCACAGACTGTGGATGCTTTTAAAAAAGGCTTAAAAACCCTTCTTTTTTAAAAAGCCTTTTTTTTTTATAAAGTTATAAAAAAAATAAAAAATAAAAGAACAATAAAAAAATAAAAACATTTTTTTTAGACATGTATCTCATGTGCACGAGAAACTTTTTATAAAGTTATAAAAAAAAATAAAAAATTTAAAAAAAACATTTTTTTTAGACATGTATCTCGTGCGCACGAGAAACTTTTTATAAAGTTATAAAAAAAAATAATAATAAAATAAAAATAAAAATATATAATTTTTTTAGACATGTATCTCGTGAGCACGAGAAACTTTTTATAAAGTTATAAAAAATAAAATTAAAATAAAATATATATATAATTTTTTTAGACATGTATTTCGTGCGCACGAGAAACTTTTTATAAAGTAAAAAAAAAAAAAAAAAAAAAAAAAAAAAACCATTAAAACATTCTTTTTAGAGATGTATTTCGTGTGCACGAGAAACTTTTTATAAAGTTATAATAAAAAATAAAAAAATAAAAATAAAAAAAAATAAAAACATTTTTTTAGACATGTATCTCGTGCGCTCGAGTACTTTTTATAAAGTTATAAAAAAAATAAAATTAAAAAAAAAAATTACATTTTTTTTTTAGACATGTATCTCGTGAGCACCAGAAACTTTTTATAAAGTTATAAATAAAAAATAAAAAAATAAATAAAATATATATATATAATAAAAAATAAATAAAAATAAAATTTAAAATAAATTTAATTTTTTTTTTTAGACATGTATCTCGGGTCTTTATTTTTTAGTTTTAATGCCATGATTTTACCAATTTGGCCCACTTGGGAAAATACGTTCCTCCATGCGGCCCCGGAGCTAAAATGAGTTTGACACCCCTGACCTAGAACGAGCCGATTATTACAAGTTAGATGCAAAAAAACAACAACCTTTGTCTTGTTGTCTCTCATCAGGGTTGTGAATGATAGCCAAAATTCCAAATAAAATGAAGTTCCCCTTTTAAGGGAAGATCTGCAAACTCACGTCTTCATAGGCTTCCTTGAGCATGAAGATGTCCGAAAGTGAGGTCGTTTACTATCAGGCATGTGCGCAGTGTGTCGCCTTTCCACCAAAATCTGTCCTCTCCCTCTACATCAAACCGCTATTATCCCAGTCTGTGGAACGCTCTCCCTGACCACCTGAGGGCACCGCAGACTGTGGATGCTTTTAAAAAAGGCTTAAAAACCCTTCTTTTTTAAAAAGCCTTTTTTTTTATAAAGTTATAAAAAAAATAAAAAAAATAAAATAACAATAAAAA
This sequence comes from Nerophis lumbriciformis, assembly GCF_033978685.3. Lineage (NCBI taxonomy): Eukaryota > Metazoa > Chordata > Actinopteri > Syngnathiformes > Syngnathidae > Nerophis > Nerophis lumbriciformis. The sequence goes on along the minus strand of NC_084571.2, from coordinate 33,184,159 downwards.
AATAAAAACATTTTTTTTAGACATGTATCTCGTGTGCACGAGAAACTTTTTATAAAGTTATAAAAAAAAAAAAAAAAAATAATTAAAAAAAACATTTTTTTTAGACATGTATCTCGTGCGCACGAGAAACTTTTTATAAAGTTATAAAAAATAAAATAAAAAATATATAATTTTTTAGACATGTATCTTGTGAGCACGAGAAACTTTTTATAAAGTTATAAAAAATAAAATTAAAATAAAATATATATATAATTTTTTTAGACATGTATTTCGTCTCCTCTCTGAGCTGCCACCTTAACGTGGTAGAGGAGTTTGCGTGTCCCAATGATCCTAGGAGCTATGTTGTCCGGGGGCTTCCATGCCCCCTGGTAGGGTCTCCCAAGACAAACAGGTCCTAGGTGAGGGATCAGACAAAGAGCAGCTCGAAGACTTCTATGGAAATGCAAGAACCGAGACTCAGATTTCCCTCGCCCGGACGCGGGTCACCGGGGCCCCCCTCCGGAGCCAGGCCCGGAGTTGGGGCACGATGGCGAGCGCCTGGTGGCCGGGCCTGTCCCCATGGGGCCCGGCCGGGCACAGCCCGAAGAGGCAACGTGGGTCCCCCCTCCAATGGGCTCACCACCCATAGCAGGGGCCATAGAGGTCGGGTGCAATGTGAGCTGGGCGGTAGCCGAAGGCAGGGCACTTGGCGGTCCGATCCTCGGCTACAGAAGCTAGCTCTTGGGACGTGGAACGTCACCTCGCTGGGGGGGAAGGAGCCTGAGCTAGTGCGCGAGGTAGAGAAGTTCCGGTTGGATATAGTCGGACTCACCTCGACGCACAGCAAGGGCTCTGGAACCAGTTCTCTCGAGAGGGGATGGACTCTCTTCCACTCTGGCGTTGCCAGCAGTGAGAGGCGACGGGCTGGGGTGGCAATTCTTGTTGCCCCCCGGCTCAGAGCCTGCATGTTGGAGTTCAACCCGGTGGACGAGAGGGTAGCTTCCCTCCGCCTTCGGGTGGGGGGACGGGTCCTGACTGTTGTTTGCGCTTACGCGCCAAACAGCAGCTCAGAGTACCCACCCTTTTTGGATTCACTCGAGGGAGTACTTGAGAGTGCTCCCCCGGGTGATTCCCTCGTTCTACTGGGGGACTTCAACGCTCATATTGGCAACGACAGTGAAACCTGGAGAGGCGTGATTGGGAAGAATGGCCGCCCGGATCTGAACCCAAGTGATGTTTTGTTATTGGACTTTTGTGCCCGTCACGGATTGTCCATAACGAACACCATGTTCAAGCATAAGGGTGTCCATATGTGCACTTGGCACCAGGACACCCTAGGCCGCAGTTCTATGATCGACTTTGTAGTTGTGTCATCGGATTTGCGGCCTCATGTTTTGGACACTCGGGTGAAGAGAGGGGCGGAGCTTTCTACCGATCACCACCTGGTGGTGAGTTGGCTGCGATGGTGGGGGAGGATGCCGGACAGACCTGGCAGGCCCAAACGCATTGTGAGGGTTTGCTGGGAACGTCTGGCAGAGTCTCCTGTCAGAGAGAGTTTCAATTCCCACCTCCGGAAGAACTTTGAACATGTCACGAGGGAGGTGCTGGACATTGAGTCCGAGTGGACCATGTTCCGCACCTCTATTGTCGAGGCGGCTGATTGAAGCTGTGGCCGCAAGGTAGTTGGTGCCTGTCGTGGCGGTAATCCTAGAACCCGTTGGTGGACACCGGCGGTGAGGGATGCCGTCAAGCTGAAGAAGGAGTCCTATCGGGTTCTTTTGGCTCATGGGACTCCTGAGGCAGCGGACAGGTACCGACAGGCCAAGCGGTGTGCGGCTTCAGCGGTCGCGGAGGCAAAAACTCGGACATGGGAGGAGTTCGGGGAAGCCATGGAAAACGACTTCCGGACGGCTTCGAAGCGATTCTGGACCACCATCCACCGCCTCAGGAAGGGGAAGCAGTGCACTACCAACACCGTGTATGGTGCGGATGGTGTTCTGCTGACCTCGACTGCGGAAGTTGTGGATCGGTGGAGGGAATACTTCGAAGACCTCCTCAATCCCACCAACACGTCTTCCTATGAGGAAGCAGTGCCTGAGGAATCTGTGGTGGGCTCTCCTATTTCTGGGGCTGAGGTTGCTGAGGTAGTTAAAAAGCTCCTCGGTGGCAAGGCCCCGGGGGTGGATGAGATCCGCCCGGAGTTCCTTAAGGCTCTGGATGCTGTAGGGCTGTCTTGGTTGACAAGACTCTGCAGCATCGCATGGACATCGGGGGCAGTACCTCTGGATTGGCAGACCGGGGTGGTGGTTCCTCTCTTTAAAAAGGGGAACCGGAGGGTGTGTTCTAACTATCGTGGGATCACACTCCTCAGCCTTCCCGGTAAGGTCTATTCAGGTGTACTGGAGAGGAGGCTACGCCGGATAGTCGAACCTCGGATTCAGGAGGAACAGTGTGGTTTTCGTCCTGGTCGTGGAACTGTGGACCAGCTCTATACTCTCGGCAGGGTCCTTGAGGGTGCATGGGAGTTTGCCCAACCAGTCTACATGTGCTTTGTGGACTTGGAGAAGGCATTCGACCGTGTCCCTCGGGAAGTCCTGTGGGGAGTGCTCAGAGAGTATGGGGTTTCGGACTGTCTGATTGTGGCGGTCCGCTCCCTGTATGATCAGTGTCAGAGCTTGGTTCGCATTGCCGGCAGTAAGTCGGACACGTTTCCGGTGAGGGTTGGACTCCGCCAAGGCTGCCCTTTGTCACCGATTCTGTTCATAACTTTTATGGACAGAATTTCTAGGCGCAGTCAAGGCGTTGAGGGGATCCGGTTTGGTGGCTGCAGGATTAGGTCTCTGCTTTTTGCAGATGATTTGGTCCTGATGGCTTCATCTGGCCAGGATCTTCAGCTCTCACTGGATCGGTTCGCAGCTGAGTGTGAAGCGACTGGGATGAGAATCAGCACCTCCAAGTCCGAGTCCATGGTTCTCGCCCGGAAAAGGGTGGAGTGCCATCTCCGGGTTGGGGAGGAGATCTTTCCCCAAGTGGAGGAGTTCAAGTACCTCGGAGTCTTGTTCACGAGTGAGGGAAGAGTGGATCGTGAGATCGACAGGCGGATCGGTGCGGCGTCTTCAGTAATGCGGACGCTGTATCGATCCGTTGTGGTGAAGAAGGAGCTGAGCCGGAAGGCAAAGCTCTCAATTTACCGGTCGATCTACGTTCCCATCCTCACCTATGGTCATGAGCTTTGGGTTATGACCGAAAGGACAAGATCACGGGTACAAGCGGCCGAAATGAGTTTCCTCCGCCGGGTGGCGGGGCTCTCCCTTAGAGATAGGGTGAGAAGCTCTGTCATCCGGGGGGAGCTCAAAGTAAAGCCGCTGCTCCTCCGCATCGAGAGGAGCCAGATGAGGTGGTTCGGGCATCTGGTCAGGATGCCACCCGAGCGCCTCCCTAAGGAGGTGTTTAGGGCATGTCCGACCGGTAGGAGACCACGAGGAAGACCCAGGACACGTTGGGAAGACTATGTCTCCCGGCTGGCCTGGGAACGCCTCGGGATCCCCCGGGAGGAGCTGGACGAAGTGGCTGGGGAGAGGGAAGTCTGGGCTTCCCTGCTTAGGCTGCTGCCCCCGCGACCCGACCTCGGATAAGCGGAAGAAGATGGATGGATGGATGGATGTATTTCGTGCGCACGAGAAACTTTTTATAAAGTTATAAAAAAAATAAAATAAAAAAAATAAAAACATTAAAACATTCTTTTTAGAGATGTATTTCGTGTGCACGAGAAACTTTTTATAAAGTTATAAAAAAAAAAAAAAAAAAAAAACAAAAAAAAAAAACAATTTTTTTAGACATGTATCTCGTGCGCTCGAGTAACTTTTTATAAAGTTATAAAAAAACAAAAAAAAAACACAAAAAAAACATTAAAACATTCTTTTTAGAGATGTATTTCGTGTGCACGAGAAACTTTTTATAAAGTTATACAAAATAAAATTAAAATAAAATATATATATAATTTTTTTAGACATGTATTTCGTGCGCACGAGAAACTTTTTATAAAGTTATAAAAAAAAAAAAATTAAAAAAAATAAAAACATTAAAACATTCTTTTTAGAGATGTATTTCGTGTGCACGAGAAACTTTTTATAAAGTTATAAAAAAAAAAAAAAAATAAAACATTTTTTTTAGACATGTATCTCGTGCGCTCGAGTAACTTTTTATAAAGTTATAAAAAAAATTAAAAAAAATTAAAAATTACATTTTTTTTTTTAGACATGTATCTCGTGAGCACCAGAAACTTTTTATAAAGTTATAAATAAAAAATAAATAAAATATATATATAATAAAAAATAAATAAAAATACAATTTTAAATAAATTTAATTTTTTTGTTAGACATGTATCACGGGTCTTTATTTTTTAGTTTTAATGCCATGATTTTACCAATTTGGCCCACTTGGGAAAATACGTTCCTCCAAATGAGTTTGACACCCCTGACCTAGAACGAGCCGACTATTACAAGTTAGATGCAAAAAAAAACAACCTTTGTCTTGTTTTCTCTCATCAGGGTTGTGAATGATAGACAAAATTCCAAATAAAATGAAGTTCCCCTTTTAAGGGAAGAGCTGCAAACTCACGTCTTCATAGGCTTCCTTGAGCATGAAGATGTCCGAAAGTGAGGCCGTTTACTATCAGGCATGTGCGCAGTGTGTCACCTTTCCACCAAAATTTGTCCTCTCCCTCTACATCACACCGCTATTATCCCAGTCTGTTGAATGCTCTCCCTGACCACCTGAGGGCACCACAGACTGTGGATGCTTTTAAAAAAGGCTTAAAAACCCTTCTTTTTTAAAAAGCCTTTTTTTTTTATAAAGTTATTAAAAAAAATAAAAATAAAATAACAATAAAAAAATAAAAACATTTTTTTTAGACATGTATCTCGTGTGCACGAGAAACTTTTTATAAAGTTATAAAAAAAACTTAAAAAAAAAAACTTAAAAAAAAACTTTTTATAAAGTTATAAAAAATAAAATAAAAAAAATTTAAAAAAATATATACAGGTAAAAGCCAGTAGATGACATGGCACCCCAAACCATCACCCAACCATGCAAATTTTGCATTTCCTTTGGAAATCGAGGTCCCAGAGTCTGGAGGAAGACAGGAGAGGCACAGGATCCACGTTGCCTGAAGTCTAGTGTAAAGTTTCCACCATCAGTGATGGTTTGGGGTGCCATGTCATCTGCTGGTGTCGGTCCACTCTGTTTCCTGAGATCCAGGGTCAACGCAGCCGTCTACCAGCAAGTTTTAGAGCACTTCATGCTTCCTGCTGCTGACCTGCTCTATGGAGATGGAGATTTCAAGTTCCAACAGGACTTGGCGCCTGCACACAGCGCAAAATCTACCCGTGCCTGGTTTACGGACCATGGTATTTCTGTTCTAAATTGGCCCGCCAACTCCCCTGACCTTAGCCCCATAGAAAATCTGTGGGGTATTGTGAAAAGGAAGATGCAGAATGCCAGACCCAAAAACGCAGAAGAGTTGAAGGCCACTATCAGAGCAACCTGGGCTCTCATAACACCTGAGCAGTGCCAGAAACTCATCGACTCCATGCCACGCCGCATTAACGCAGTAATTGAGGCAAAAGGAGCTCCAACCAAGTATTGAGTATTGTACATGCTCATATTTTTCATTTTCATACTTTTCAGTTGGCCAACATTTCTAAAAATCCCTTTTTTGTATTAGCCTTAAGTAATATTCTAATTTTGTGACACACGGAATTTTGGATTTTCATTTGTTGCCACTTCAAATCATCAAAATTAAATGAAATAAACATTTGAATGCATCAGTCTGTGTGCAATGAATAAATATAATGTACAAGTTACACCTTTTGAATGCAATTACTGAAATAAATCAAGTTTGTCAAAATATTCTAATTTACTGGCTTTTACCTGTATAATTTTTTTAGACATGTATCTCGTGAGCACGAGAAACTTTTTATAAAGTTATAAAAAATAAAATAAAAATAAAATATATATATAATTTTTTTAGACATGTATTTCGTGCGCACGAGAAACTTTTTATAAAGTTATAAAAAAAATAAAATAAAAACATTAAAACATTCTTTTTAGAGATGTATTTCGTGTGCACGAGAAACTTTTTATAAAGTTATAAAAAAAAAAAAAAATAAATAAAAAATAAATAAAAAAATTTTTTTTTTAGACATGTATCTCGTGCGCTCGAGTAACTTTTTATAAAGTTATAAAAAATAAAAAATAAAAAAATAAATTTTTTTTTTTTTTTTTAGACATGTATCTCGTGAGCACCAGAAACTTTTTATAAAGTTATAAAAAAAAATAAAAAAATAAAAATAAAATATATATATAATAAAAAAAAATAAAAACAAATTTAAATTTTTTTTTTTAGACATGTATCTCGGGTCTTTATTTTTTAGTTTTAATGCCATGATTTTACCAATTTGGCCCATTTGGGAAAACACGTTCCTCCATGCGGCCCCGGAGCTAAAATGAGTTTGACACCCCTGACCTAGAACGAGCCGACTATTACAAGTTAGATGCAAAAAAAAAAAACCTTTGTCTTGTTTTCTCTCATCAGGGTTGTGAATAATAGCCAAAATTCCAAATAAAATGAAGTTCCCCTTTTAAGGGAAGATCTGCAAACTCACGTCTTCATAGGCTTCCTTGAGCATGAAGATGTCCGAAAGTGAGGTCGTTTACTATCAGGCATGTGCGCAGTGTGTCACCTTTCCACCAAAATCTGTCCTCTCCCTCTACATCACACCGTAATTATCCCAGTCTGTGGAACGCTCTCCCTGACCACCTGAGGGCACCGAAGACTGTCGATGCTTTTAAAAAAGGCTTAAAAATCCTTCTTTTTTAAAAAGCCTTTTTTTTTTTTTTTAGATATATGCATACTAGTTTTAGCAGACGGACATGCCCGATCTGGATGGAAACTGCAGGAAAAAAAAAAAAAAGATGTCGGTTTAAACCCTTCGCCCCCTACAGCCCCGCCCTTCCGTGTTTTGGCAGCTCCACGCCACAACTCCAAGTCCACTCCAGTAGAGCGTTGCATGTGTCAGGAGGGGGACTGTGGTGCGTGAGGCTCGCTGTAATTGGAGCGATCCGTTCCCTTCGGCCCCCGGGGCTGCCGAGGCCGCGAGTGCAGGCGAAGGAGACTCGCTGCTCGCTCCAGAAGCTCACTATTGTTCTCCACTGCACCACGGCGACCTTTGACACTCGCACTTCTGCTCCGCCAGACGTCTGGCATCACGGCCGAAACATTTTGGTCCATCCCGGTTTCCTGCGGCGGTTAAATGTCTGCGCTGTCCGGAAATATTCTCAGCAGCGAATGGTGCAGAACTTGCCGGGTATTTATTGCTCTTTCTAGAGAAGAGGTGTCAAACTCAAGGCCCGGGGGCCAAATGTGGCCCGCCACTTCATTTTATCTGGCCCTCGAAAGCTTGGAAATAATATGTATCAATAAATGTATTCTTTCTTACGGAGCCCCTAAAGGGACATGGGGGAATTTTTTTTTGTATAAGTATTATTATTATTATTATTTTTTAGACATGTATCTCATGCGCACGAGAAACAATCTTGTGTGCACGAGAAACGTTTTATAAAGTTATAAAAAAATAAAAAATAAAAAAATATCTATATATATATACATTTTTTTTAGACTCACAAGAAACTTTTTATAAAGTAAAAAAATAAAATAAATAAATAAATATTTTTTTAGACATGTATCTCGTGCGCACGAGAAACTTTTTATAAAGTTATAAAAAAAATACAATAAAAAAAATAAAAACATTTTTTTTTTAGACATGTATCTCGTGCTCACGAGAAACTTTTTATAAAGTTATAAAAAAAATAAAATAAGAAAAATAAAACGTTTTTTTTTAGACATGTATCTCGTGCGCACGTGAAACTTTTTATAAAGTTATAAAAAAAAATAATATTAAAAAAATTAAAAAAAATATATATTTTTTTTAGACTCATGAGAAACTTTATATAAAGTAAAAAAAAATAAAAAAATATATATATCATTTTTTTAGACATGTATCTCGTGCGCACAAGAAACTTTTTATAAAGTTATAAAAAAAATACAATAAAAAAAATAAAAACATTTTTTTTTTTAGAAATGTATCTCGTGCTCACGAGAAACTTTTTATAAAGTTATAAAAAAAATAAAATAAGAAAAATAAAACATTTTTTTTTCAGACATGTATCTCGTGCGCACGAGAAACTTTTTATAAAGTTATAAAAAAATAAAAAAATAAAAATAAAATATATATACATTTTTTTAGACATGTATCTCGTGTGCACGAGAAACTTTTTATAAAGTTATAAAAAAAATAAAATAATTTTTTTTTTTTTCTTAGACATGTATCTCGTGAGCACGAGAAACTTTTTATAAAGTTATAAAAAAAAAAAAAAATTTTTTTAGACATGTATCTCGTGCGCACAAGAAACTTTTTATAAAGTTATAAAAAAAATAAAATTAAAAAAATATCTATATATATATACATTTTTTTTAGACTCACAAGAAACTTTTTATAAAGTAAAAAAATAAAATAAATAAATAAATATTTTTTTAGACATGTATCTCGTGCGCACGAGAAACTTTTTATAAAGTTATAAAAAAAATACAATAAAAAAAATTAAAACATTTTTTTTTTAGACATGTATCTCGTGCTCACGAGAAACTTTTTATAAAGTTATAAAAAAAATTAAATAAGAAAAATAAAACGTTTTTTTTTAGACATGTATCTCGTGCGCACGTGAAACTTTTTATAAAGTTATAAAAAAAAATAATATTAAAAAAATTAAAAAATATATATATTTTTTTTAGACTCATGAGAAACTTTGTATAAAGTAAAAAAAAAAATATATATATATATATATCATTTTTTTAGACATGTATCTCGTGCGCACAAGAAACTTTTTATAAAGTTATAAAAAAAATACAATAAAAAAAATAAAAACATTTTTTTTTTTAGAAATGTATCTCGTGCTCACGAGAAACTTTTTATAAAGTTATAAAAAAAATAAAATAAGAAAAATAAAACTTTTTTTTCAGACATGTATCCCGTGCGCACGAGAAACTTTTTATAAAGTTATAAAAAAAATAAAATTAAAAAAATTAAAATATATATATATATTTTTAGACATGTATCTCGTGCGCACAAGAAACTTTTTATAAATTTATTAAAAAAAAAAAAAAAAATATATATTAATTTTTTTAGACATGTATCTCGTGTGCACGATAAACTTTTTATAAAGTTATAAAAAAAATAAAAATAAAAAAATAAAAAATTTTTTTTAGACATGTATCTCGTGTGCACGAGAAACTTTTTATAAAGTTATAAAAAAACAACAACATTTTTTTAGACATGTATCTCGTGCGCACGAGAAACTTTTTTATAAAGTTATAAAAAAAAACAAAAAAAAACAACAACATTTTTTACATGTCTAAAAAATGTTCACTGTTTCATCTCTTTGTCACTTTGTTTCATCTCTGTGTTACTTTGTTTCAACTCTATTTTACTTTGTTTCAACCGTGTTTCACTTTGTTTCCACTGTTTCCCACTTTGTTTCAACTGTGTTTCAACTCTATTTCAACTCAATTTCACTTCGTTTCAACTGTATTTCACTTTGTTTGAACTCCGTTTCTTTGTTTCAACCATGTTTCACTTTGTCTCGACTCTTTTACACTTAATTTCAACTTTGTTTTACTCTGTTTCAACGGTGTATTACTTTGTTTCAACTCTTTTTCACTCTGTTTTAACTGTTTCACTTTGTTTCAGAGTTTCACTTTTTTTTCAACTGTGTTCCACTTTTTTTTTTTTTACTGAATGACACACCCAGAATGTACATGAAAATAATGTGGGTTTTACAAAATTAACTATGAAGGATAAAACACTGAATATTGACAACATATGAACGTCACACTGTTTACACTTTGATTCAACCGTGTTTCACGGTTTCATCTCTGTGTCACTTTGTTTCAACTCTATTCTACTTTGTTTCAACCGAGTTTCACTTTGTTTCCACTATTTTACACTTCGTTTCAACTCTATTTTACTTTGTTTCAACAGTGTTTCACTTTGTTTTAACTGTTTTACACTTCATTTCAACTTTGTTTTACTTTGTTTCAACTGTTTTACTTTGTTTCAACTCTTTTTCACTTTGTTTCAACTGTGTTCTACTTTGTTTCAACTCTTATTCACTTTGTTTTAACTGTTTCACTTTGTTTCAACTGTGTTCCACTTTGTTTCACCCATTTTAAACTTAGTTTCAACTGTGTTTTACTTTGTTTCAACCGTTTACATTTTGATTCAACCGTGTTTCACTGTTTCATCTCTGTGTCACTTTGTTTCATCTCTGTGTCACTTTGTTTCAACTATTTTACTTTGTTTCAACCGTGTTTCACTTTGTTTGAACTCCGTTTCTTTGTTTCAACCATGTTTCACTCTGTTTCAACTGTTTTACACTTCATTTCAACTTTGTTTTACTTTGTTTCAACTGTGTTTTACGTTGTTTCAACTCCTTTTCACTTTGTTTTAACTGTTTCACTTTTTTCAACTCGGTTTTTATACTCTTTTTCACTTTGTTTCAACTGTGTTCCACTTTGTTTCACCTATTTTAAACTTAGTTTCAACTGTGTTTTACTTTGTTTCGACAGTTTACACTTTGATTCCACCGTGTCTCACTGTTTCATCTCTGTGTCACTTTGTTTCAACTCTATTTTACTTTGTTTCAACCGTGTTTCACGTTGTTTCCACTGTTTTACACTCCGTTTCAACTGTTTCAACTCTATTTTACTTCGTTTTAGCAGTGTTTCACTTTGTTTTAACTTTGTTTCTTTGTTTCAACCATTTTTTTACTTTGTTTAAACTGTTTTACACTTTATTTCAACTTTGTTTGACTTTGTTTCAACTGTGTTTTCTTTGTTTCAACTCTTTTTTACTTTGTTTTAACTGTTTCACTTTTTTCAACTCGGTTTTTATACTCTGTTTCACTTTGTTTCAGAGTTTCACTTTGTTTCAACCATGTTTCACTTTGTTTTAACTGTTTCACTTCATTTCAACTCTGTTTCAAGTCTATTTTACTTCGTTTCAACTGTGTTTCACTTTGTTTTAACTCCATTTCTTTGTTTCAACCATGTTTCACTTTGTCTCAACTCTTTTACACTTAATTTCAACTTAGTTTTACTCTGTTTCAACTGTGTATTACTTTGTTTCAACTCTTTTTCACTCTGTTTTAACTGTTTCACTTTTTTCAACTCGGTTTTTATACTCTGTTTCACTTTGTTTCAGAGTTTCACTTTTTTTTCAACTGTGTTCCACTTTTTTTTTTACTGAATGAGACACCCAGAATGTACGAGAAAATAATGGGGGTTTTACAAAATTAACTATGAAGGATAAAACACTGAATATTGATAACATAGGAACGTCACACAGCCTCTCGATCGACATATTTTACAATCAAGAAAAATGCAACAATCACGAAAAAAACCCCACCTACAATCTGATATATGTGATATATATCACTAAGCTTTAGAACTTTGTTGTAAAAATCTCCTTTCGCGTCTGTCCCTGACACCCGCATTTCAGGCTGACACTCTGGAAACACTCTGTGGAAACGCTCCCCACCCACACTGCTTGGTGCCTCGTCTGAGCTGCTGTGACTTAGATTACCATAGTAACTAATTAGATTACCATAGTAACTAATTAGGTTACCATAGTAACTAGTATATCATGCAAAAGCACAGATTCCAACCATTGAAATACTTTGTATAGTTGAAGACTTACGCTCATTAGAAAACATCACTGCACATCATAATGGCAGCTACACTTTCCATCTTAAAGATCTAAAAATTTTTTTTGGGAATGTCCGGCTGGCCAGATTGAATACCTTAACGGGCCCCTGGGCCTTAATTTGCAAAGTAATGAACACATTAAAAATCAAACACACAGAAATACATATGTCATAAGATGCTGCAAAACCAAACTTATTCGGCTTCAGTTTTCATCAAAACGTTCAAAATGCATTGAAAAAAAAAAAAAAAATCAGTATTTTCTAAGCGCACTGAGCCTGGGGAGGAGTTTTCTCAAAGGCTCTTCTTTGAATGATCAACTAATACAAACTTTACTCATAAATCTTTCAAAGCCGATCCCATCCAAACTGACAGGGAAGGTAATAATGATGAGGCGTGCGTGTATTGACTTTTGAACCAAGGATTCAAATGATCTATAAAGTGTCCTCAAAATGCCCCAAACAGCAATATCTTATGCATGAGTGGCAAAGTTCTTCATCAGTTTTGTCCGCAGGAGGACAAGTTCGTTAATAACAACGTGTAAGTTGCTGGGGGTGTAACGGTAATGTACGCCATAATTACGGTTCCGCTTCATTAGGTACAGAAAGGCGACAAAAGGCCGACTTCATTGGTTTCTTTAACTTCCCGCCAGGGACAAGCGGTAGAAAATGGATGGCAAATTAAAAATGCAAACTGAAGTTATTTTTTTGGCTGAAGTGCAGCATTAAAAGTTCAAAATGTCTACTGAACGATGCTTTTGTTTTTGTAAATAAAAACAGAATACAATGATTTGCAAATTTTTTTCAACTTATATTCAATTGAATAGACTGCAAAGACAACATATTTAATGGTCGAACTGAGAAACTAAATTTTTTTTTGCAATTTAATGGCAGCAACATATTGCAAAAAAGTTGTCACAGGGACATGTTCACCACTGTGTTACATGGCCTTTTCTTTTAACAACACTCTGTAAACATTTGGGAACTGAGGAGACACATTTTTTTGGAATTCTTTCCCATTCTTGCTTGATGTACAGCTTAAGTTGTTTAACAGTCCGGGGGTCTCCGTTGTGGTATTTTAGGCTTTAAAATGTGCCACACATTTTCAATGGGAGACAGGTCTGGACTACAGGCAGGCCAGTCTAGTACCCGCACTCATTTACTACGAAGCCACGCTGTTGTAACTCGTGGCTTGGCATTGTCTTGCTGAAATAAGCAGGGGCGTCCATGATAACGTTGCTTGGATGGCAACATATGTTGCTTTAAAACCTGTATGTACCTTTCAGCATTAATGGTAATTTGGGCACTAATACACCCCCATACCATCACAGATGCTGGCTTTTCAACTTTGCGCCTATAACAGTCCGGATGGTTCTTTTCCTCTTTGTTCCGGAGGACACGACGTCCACAGTTTCCAAAAACTATTTGAAATGTGGACTCGTCAGACCACAGAACACTTTTCCACTTTGCAACAGTCCATATTTGATGAGCTCACGCCCAGCGAGGTCGGCTGCGTTTCTGGGTGTTGTTGATAAATGGCTTTCGCTTTGCATAGTAGAGTTTTAACTTGCACTTACAGATGTAGCGACCAACTGTAGTTACTGACGGTGGTTTTCTGAAGTGTTCCTGAGCCCATGTGGTGATGTCCTTTACACACTGATGTCGCTTTTTGATGCAGTACCGCCTGAGGGATCGAAGGTCCGTAATATCATTGCTTAAGGGCAGTGATTTCTCCAGATTCTCTGAACCTTTTGATGATATTACGGACCGTAGATGGGGAATTCCCTAAAATCCTTGCAATAGCTGGTTGAGAAATGTTGTTCTTAAACTGTTGGACAAATTGCTCACGCATTTGTTGACAAAGTGGTGACCCTCGCCCCATCTTTGTTTGTTTTTATACTCAATCATGGCACCCACCTGTTCCCAATTAGCCCGTTCACCTGTGGGATGTTCCAAATAAGTGTTTGATGAGCATTCCTCAACTTTCTCAATCTTTTTTGCCACTTGTGCCAGCTTTTTTGAAACATGTTGCAGGCATCAAATTTTAAACCAGCTAATATTTGTAAAATATAACTACGCTTTACAGTTTGAACGTTAAGTATATTGTCTTGGCAGTCTATTCAATTGTATTTAAGTTGAGAAGGATTCGCAAATCATTGTATTGTTTTTATTTACCATTTACATAACCTGGTTAGAGTGTCCGCCCTGAGATCGGTAGGTCGTGAGTTCAAACCCTGGCCGAGTCATACCAAAGACTATAAAAATGGGACCTACTGCCTCCTTGCTTGGCATTCAGCATCAAGGGTTGGAATTGGGGGTTAAATCACCAAAATGATTCCCGGGCGTGGCCACCGCTGCTGCTCACTGCTCCCCTCACCTCCCAGGGGGCGGAACAAGGGGATGGGTCAAATGCAGAGGTTAATTTCACCACACCTAGTGTGTGTGTGACTATCATTGGTACTTTAACTTTACTTTTTTAACTTTAACTTCACTGGTTTTGGGTTTTGTGGACTGAAGAGGGTTTTCAAGCTCTGATTTCTCCTTGGCACTACCGCTCGCCATGTTGGGCTGCGTTGAATTTGTGTACACACTGCAAAAAGTCAGTGTTCAAAAACAAGAAAAAAAAATAAAAAATGAGGGGTATTTTATTTGAACTAAGCAAAATTATCTGCCAATAGAACAAGAAAATTCGACTTGTCAAGACTTTCCAAAACAAGTAAAATTGGCTAACAAAAATACCTTAAAATAAGTATATTCTCACTAATAACAAGTGCACTTTTCTTGGTAGAAAAAAACAACAACTTTTTGCTCAATATGTTGAAAAATATTCTTAAATAAGTAAATGCGAGTGCCATTATCTTGACATAATGATATGCGCTCGGCATAATGATTTTTTTTTCTTCATGCTTGAAATTAGAAATTATTACTTTAAAAAAGTAGTTTTATACTTGTGAGTGTTGATGACACAGCTTTGCAACAGTTGATATTCTAGTTTCAAGCATGTTTTACTCAATATAGGTCATCAAATCTCAGCAACAAGCTGTAATATCTTACTGAGATCATTTAGGACCAAAACCCTTAAAACAAGTAAAACACTTGTGGAGAATGCATATATGTTTAAGAGTTATTTCTGTCCACATAGTCATGTTTAAAACCGCTAGTGTTTTTCCATTTGTACTCTTTCTATTTTTTATCTTATGTCCGCAAGTAAACTATGTGTGTTACCTTGAAGGCTTGCACTGTAGGAGATAGAATACTCCCTTTTGTTTTATCTGTAGTAGAACAATGAGGCCGTGTTCCTTTCCGAACAGGTGGGGGGCTTTCTTCATGTGCAAGAAGTTGGCTCTTCCGTTTGAGTGTCAGATCAACGACACTGCAAAAAGTCAGTGTTCAAAAACAAGGGAAAGAAATACAAAAATGAGGGGTATTTTACTTGAACTAAGCAAAATTATCTGCCAATAGAACAAGAAAATTTGGCTTGTCAAGACTTTCCAAAACATGTAAGATTAGCTAACCTCAATGAACCCAAAAATACCTTGAAATAAGTATATTCTTACTAATAACAACTGTACTACTATATGCGTACGTATTTTCTCTTGTTTCATTGAAAATAAAACAGCAAAGTCCATTTGTCCATCTGTTTTAATATGAGACAAAGTCATGATTTTTTTTTTCATGCTTGAAATAACAAATTATTACTTTAAAAAAGTGGTTTTATACTTGTGAGTGTTGATGACACAGCTGTGCAACAGTTGATATTCTAGTTTCAAGCATGTTTTACTCAATATAGGTCATAACATCTCAGCAACAAGCTGTAATATCTTACTGAGATCATTTAGGACCAAAACCCTTAAAACAAGTAAAAGACTCTAACATAAAATCTGCATAGTGAGAAGAATTATGTTATCAGACAGAAAATAAGCAAATATCACCCTTATTTGAGATATTTAATCTTACTTAGATTTCAGTTTTTGCAGTGTAGAGTAGCCGATATGAATGTATTGGTTAAGCTGATCTCCTAAAGCTTTAGTAAAACTTGATGATATTCCAATTCTGTCTTGGTGGTCCTTCTTACTCAGCATATATGTCATCGAAAGAACTTGGGATTGACCAGTAACTTCGATTCTCTGGGAGGAAGAACTGGTCGACACAACACACTCTAACATAAAATCTGCTTAGTGAAAAGAATTATCTTATCCGACAGAAAATAAGAAAATATCACCCTTATTTGAGATATTTAATCTTACTTAGATTTCAGTTTCAGCCTTCCCGGTAAGGTCTATTCAGGTGTACTGGAGAGGAGGCTACGCCGGATAGTCGAACCTCGGATTCAGGAGGAACAGTGTGGTTTTCGTCCTGGTCGTGGAACTGTGGACCAGCTCTATACTCACGGCAGGGTCCGTGTCCCTCGGGAAGTCCTGTGGGGGGTGCTTAGCGAGTATGGGGTATCGGACTGTCTGATTGTGGCGGTCCGCTCCCTGTATGATCAGTGTCAGAGCTAGGTCCGCATTGCCGGCAGTACGTCGGACACGTTTCCAGTGAGGGTTGGACTCCGCCAAGGCTTCTCTTTGTCACCGATTCTGTTCATAACTTTTATGGACAGAATTTCTAGGCGCAGTCAAGGCGTTGAGGGGATCCGGTTTGGTGGCTGCAGGATTAGGTCTCTGCTTTTTGCAGATGATGTGGTCCTGATGGCTTCATCTGGCCAGGATCTTCAGCTCTCACTGGATCGGTTCGCAGCCGAGTGTGAAGCGACTGGGATGAGAATCAGCACCTCCAAGTCCGAGTCCATGGTTCTCGCCCGGAAAAAGGTGGAGTGCCATCTCTGGGTTGGGGAGGAGACCCTGCACCAAGTGGAGGAGTTCAAGTACCTAGGAGTCTTGTTCACGAGTGAGGGAAGAGTGGATCGTGAGATCGACAGGCGGATCGGTGCGGCGTCTTCAGTAATGTGGACGCTGTATCGATCTGTTGTGGTGAAGAAGGAGCTGAGCCGGAAGGCAAAACTCTCAATTTACCGGTCGATGTACGTTCCCATCCTCGCCTACGGTCATGAGCTTTGGGTTATGACCGAAAGGACAAGATCACGGGTACAAGCGGCCGAAATGAGTTTCCTCCGCCGGGTAGCGGGGCTCTCCCTTGGAGATAGGGTGAGAAGCTCTGTCATCCGGGAGGAGCTAAAGTAAAGCCGCTGCTCCTCCACATCCAGAGGAGCCAGATGAGGTGGTTCGGGCATCTGGTCAGGATGCCACCCGAACGCCCCCTAGGGAGGTGTTTTTAGGGCACGTCCGACTGGTAGAAGGCCACGGGGAAGACCCAGGACACGTTGGGAAGACTCTGTCTCCCGGCTGGCCTGGGAATGCCTCGGGATCCCCCGGGAGGAGCTGGACGAAGTGGCTGGGGAGAGGGAAGTCTGGGCTTCCCTGCTTAGGCTGCTGCCCCCGCGAACCGACCTCGGATAAACGGAAGAAGATGGATGGATGGATAGATTTGCAGTGCAGACTAACCGCTTGACTTTGGGCGACACACTTCCTTACCCGATCGGTTCATTTGCCCGTTCGATTGCGGCGAGGTCGGAGTTGGATTGCTAGGAGGAAAACAAAGTAGATTTCGATTAAAAAAAGCGAAATGGTGCAAGCGTACAAAGAACCCCGGGAATGATGTTGCCACGGCAACAAATCAGATCCGCGTTCACGGCCTCGAGGGCGACGTAATGAGCCTTTTCACGGCAACACGGCCGCCCGTAATCGAGTTAAGCGAACGAACCCTCCCCCATTAGCTGTTTGCGCTAATGCGAAGGCGGACGACGAGACGCGGGAACGCAACTCTTGCGCTTTGTCACCCCGAGCCGCCGCCGCCAGATGCGTCACATTTCCTGGCTCATTGAAAGCGCTCCTCTCCTCGCTTTCAACTCTTAGTCCCGCTCCGCTGGAAGGACGTCTCCATCAAACTATTGTTGGCATATGTTGCTGCTTGGGCGTGGATGGAAGAAAGTGCCCATTTTGGAGACATTAGCCCCGGCGTCCTCCTCGCCGTCTTCGCCAGGGTGACTGAACTTATCCATTTAACTTTGTAATTGCATCAAAGTGCGTCACCATTAAGCGCCCCCATTTGCGCGCCGCTGTCGTGCTGCGATGCTGATGGCGGTATCAGCTCGCCGTGAGCTCCCGTGTTCAGGAGCTGTTGACACACGGCGCGGCGTGGAGCCTTCTCAATTATCGTGCGAGTTTATCTTTAAGTGGCCTCCGCGGCGGCTGGCGGCGCCTGTGATGACAGGCCTCTTGTGTTGCCTGAAAGGGGCGAGAACATTGGGAGTTTTGTTCCGTATAATTACAAGGCGATACTGTGTGGCGCTGCTGTGCTGACACGGCGTCTGTGGCATAATACTCACAACTGGTGTTGTAACTAGGGATGATGTTTGATAAGAAATTATCGATTTCGAGCCCGTTATCGAATCCTCTTATCGAACCGATTCCTTATCGATTCTCCACATAGGTTGTTGTATACGGAAAAAAACACAATATTTGGTTTAACAAAAGCTCACTTTTATTTTATAAGGAAAAAAATAAAGTAAAATAAATAAATAAATATTGACTGTTACCCGCCTAAAAAAGTAAAATAAATAAATATTGACTGTTGTTACCCAAAGTATATTAAGTGGGATTTAAAAAAAAAACAAATATACAGGTAAAAGCCAGTAAATTAGAATATTTTGAAAAACTTGATTTATTTCAGTAATTGCATTCAAAAGGTGTAACTTGTACATTATATTTATTCATTGCACACAGACTGATGCATTCAAATGTTTATTTCATTTAATTTTGATGATTTGAAGTGGCAACAAATGAAAATCCAAAATTCCGTGTGTCACAAAATTAGAATATTACTTAAGGCTAATACAAAAAAGGGATTTTTAGAAATGTTGGCCAACTGAAAAGTATGAAAATGAAAAATATGAGCATGTACAATACTCAATACTTGGTTGGAGCTCCTTTTGCCTCAATTACTGCGTTAATGCGGCGTGGCATGGAGTCGATGAGTTTCTGGCACTGCTCAGGTGTTATGAGAGCCCAGGTTGCTCTGATAGTGGCCTTCAACTCTTCTGCGTTTTTGGGTCTGGCATTCTGCATCTTCCTTTTCACAATACCCCACAGATTTTCTATGGGGCTAAGGTCAGGGGAGTTGGCGGGCCAATTTAGAACAGAAATACCATGGTCCGTAAACCAGGCACGGGTAGATTTTGCGCTGTGTGCAGGCGCCAAGTCCTGTTGGAACTTGAAATCTCCATCTCCATAGAGCAGGTCAGCAGCAGGAAGCATGAAGTGCTCTAAAACTTGCTGGTAGACGGCTGCGTTGACCCTGGATCTCAGGAAACAGAGTGGACCGACACCAGCAGATGACATGGCACCCCAAACCATCACCCAACCATGCAAATTTTGCATTTCCTTTGGAAATCGAGGTCCCAGAGTCTGGAGGAAGACAGGAGAGGCACAGGATCCACGTTGCCTGAAGTCTAGTGTAAAGTTTCCACCATCAGTGATGGTTTGGGGTGCCATGTCATCTGCTGGTGTCGGTCCACTCTGTTTCCTGAGATCCAGGGTCAACGCAGCCGTCTACCAGCAAGTTTTAGAGCACTTCATGCTTCCTGCTGCTGACCTGCTCTATGGAGATGGAGATTTCAAGTTCCAACAGGACTTGGCGCCTGCACACAGCGCAAAATCTACCCGTGCCTGGTTTACGGACCATGGTATTTCTGTTCTAAATTGGCCCGCCAACTCCCCTGACCTTAGCCCCATAGAAAATCTGTGGGGTATTGTGAAAAGGAAGATGCAGAATGCCAGACCCAAAAACGCAGAAGAGTTGAAGGCCACTATCAGAGCAACCTGTGCTCTCATAACACCTGAGCAGTGCCAGAAACTCATCGACTCCATGCCACGCCGCATTAACGCAGTAATTGAGGCAAAAGGAGCTCCAACCAAGTATTGAGTATTGTACATGCTCATATTTTTCATTTTCATACTTTTCAGTTGGCCAACATTTCTAAAAATCCCTTTTTTGTATTAGCCTTAAGTAATATTCTAATTTTGTGACACACGGAATTTTGGATTTTCATTTGTTGCCACTTCAAATCATCAAAATTAAATGAAATAAACATTTGAATGCATCAGTCTGTGTGCAATGAATAAATATAATGTACAAGTTACACCTTTTGAATGCAATTACTGAAATAAATCAAGTTTTTCCAAATATTCTAATTTACTGGCTTTTACCTGTATACAGTAACACAAAAACAACCTGTCTTTGTGATCACTATAGGTGTATGAATAATAATATAGTGTTAAATAAAATCAGACCTGAAAATAATACAGCTCTCTAAAAAGTGCACTTCTGCTGATATTGGAACATACTAACTACACACACAGGCAGACAGCTAACAAACAAGCTCCAAAGCAGATTATTCTATTCAGGCTCTTTATTCGTGCGTTTTATTATTATTATTATTCCGCCGCCTCTTTGAGCTGTAATTTGACCCCCTTAACATGCTTCAAAACTCACCATATTTGAAACACACACATCAGGACTGTCAAAAATTGCCATCTAATCAAAAAACCAAACCCCAAAACTCAAAATTGCGCTCTAGCGCCCTCTAGGAAAAAACACATTCCGGTAGGAATGTCGTAGAGACATCAAACAAAAACCTCTATGTAGGTCTGACTTAGACCTCGATTTCATACGTTGACATCTTTCAGCAAAAATCAACAGGAAGTTGGCAATTCCCCCTTCAAAACAAAAGTTTACTAAAAACAGTCACTTTTGCCTCTTTGAGCTGTAATTTGACCCCCTTAACATGCTTCAAAACTCACCAAACTGGACACACACATCAGGACTGGCAAAAATCGCGAACTAATAAAAAAACCCAACCCCAAAACTCAAAATTGCGCTCTAGCGCCCCCTCGGAAGAAAACAGACACACCTGCTCGTAGGAAGAAAACTCAGACAAAACTGCCTCTAACTTCCGGTAGGAATGTCTTAGAGACATGAAACAAAACCCTCTATGTAGGTCTCACTTAGACCTACATTTCATATATTGACAACCCCCAGCAAAAAAACAACAGGAAATTTGCAATTCCCCCTTCAAAACAAAAGTTTTGTAAAAACTGGTCACCTATTTTCAAACATTATCTCCTCTGAGCGCGTTTGTCGTGTCGGCTTCAAACTAGCACAGGAGAGAGACTGAACCCTTCTGATTAAAAGTTGACCAAAAGAGTTTTTATTACTGCTCCGGTTTGGATTTTATGTGCCGTCAAAGTCGGTCCCGTCCATCGATGCTTGCAGCTTTAATTATTATTATTATTCCGCCGCCTCTTTGAGCTGTAATTTGACCCCCTTAACATGCTTCAAAACTCACCATATTTGACACACACATCAGGACTGTCAAAAATTGCCATCTAATCAAAAAACCAAACCCCAAAACTCAAAATTGCGCTCGAGCGTCCTCTAGGAAAAAATACAGACAAAACTGCTTGTAACTTCCGGTAGAAATTTCGTAGAGACATCAAACAAAAACCTCTTTGTAGGTCTGACTTAGACCTAGATTTCATACATTGACATCCTTCAGCAAAAATCAACAGGAAGTTGGAAATTCCCCCTTCAAAACACAAGTTTTGTAAAAACAGTCACCTTTGCCTCTTTGAGCTGTAATTTGACCTTTTAACATGCTTCAAAACTCACCAAACTGGACACACACATCAGGACTTGCAAAAATCGCGATCTAATAAAAAAACCCAACCCCAAAACTCAAAATTGCGCTCTAGCGCCCCCTAGGAAGAAAACACAGACACAGCTGCTCCTAGGAAGAAAACTCAGACAAAACTGCCTGTAACTTCCAGTAGGAATCTCTTAGAGACATGAAACAAAAACCTCTACGTAGGTCTCACTTAGACCTACATTTCATATTGACAACCCCCAGCAAAAAAACAACAGGAAGTTTGCAATTCCCCCTTCAAAACAAAAGTTTTGTAAAAACTGGTCACCTGTTTTCAAACATTATCTCTTCTGAGCGCGTTTGTCGTGTCGGCTTCAAACTAGCACAGGAGAAAGATTGAAACCTTCTGATTAAAAGTTGACCAAAAGAGTTTTAATTACTGCTCCGGTTTGGATTTTATGTGCCGTCAAAGTCGGTCCCGTCCATCGCTGCTTGCAGCTTTAATTGTTGTTGATCTTGCTTTGTCTTTTCTTATCTTTACTTTTGTCTTGCACTGGACTGTTATTATTTTATTTTTTTAAACTGAAATACACACAATGACAAATGTATAAGCTATGTGATTCAATTAACATACTGAAATTGAATACACAATATGTAAATATTAGCTTCACACAAATATACAGTAGTATCATCAAACAAATACTTCTGAGTGTTGAAACTATTTCGTCCATTGAAACAGTGCACAAAAATCGTTTTTCAATAAACATCTTAGTTTCAAATTTAACCACTTAATATTGAGTTACATAAACAAGTTAAACATTTTACTTACAGACTTATCTTTTCCTAGGCTTGTAAAAGCTAACACAACTTGTCTACTTCTCAATTGTCTCATGAACTGAACAGACGTCGCCAACCCGGAAGTGCCCAAACTAATGACGCGTGGTATTTTCATATCGCCACAAGGTGTCAGTAAGAGTCTACAATCAAATGGACATAACATTGCCGTCCCACAGGGCATTTCCTGTGGGAAGGAATTTGTTCCCAGGGATTCAAATAAAGAACCAACTCTTTTTCTTTACTATAGTGGCCTCGATAATGGGAACCGATTCTCGAAAAGTGATTTGAGTCCATGGAATCGGTTCTTTTCTTATCGAACAACCGGGAGAACCGGTTTCGAACATCATCCCTAGTTGTAACAATACCAATATTTTGGTACCTGTGCTAAAATGATTATGATACTTTTCGGTACATTTCTAAATAAAGGGGACCACAAAAAAATTGCATTATTGGCTTTATTTTAACAGAAAATCTTAGGGTACATTAAACATATGTTTATTATTGCAGTGAAGTCCTTAAATAAAATAGTGTCCGATAATGGCTTTTTTGCCGATATCCAATATTCCGATATTGTCCAACTCTAAATTACCGATTCCGATATCAACCGATACCGATATATACAGTGGT
Source organism: Nerophis lumbriciformis (assembly GCF_033978685.3). Taxonomy (NCBI): domain Eukaryota; kingdom Metazoa; phylum Chordata; class Actinopteri; order Syngnathiformes; family Syngnathidae; genus Nerophis; species Nerophis lumbriciformis. The sequence continues at coordinate 33,161,196 of NC_084571.2, read as the reverse complement.
GGAATTAACACATTATTATGCCTAATTTTGTTGTGATGCCCCGCTGGATGCATTAAATAATGTAACAAGGTTTTTGCAAAATAAATCAACTCAAGTTATGGAAAAAAGTGCCAACATGGCACTGCCATATTTATTATTGAAGTCACAAAGTGCATTTTTTTTTTTAACATGCCTCAAAACAGCAGTTTGGAATTTGGGACATGCTCTCCCTGAGAGAGCATGAGGAGGTTGAGGTGAGGTTGAGGTGGGGGTAGCGGGGGGTGTATATTGTAGCGTCCCGGAAGAGTTAATGCTGCAAGGGGTTCTGGGTATTTGTTCTGTTGTGTTTATGTTGTGTTACGGTGCGGATGTTCTCCCGAAATGTGTTTGTCATTCTTGTTTGGTGTGGGTTCACAGTGTGGCGCATATTTGTAACAGTGTTAAAGTTGTTTATACGGCCACCCTAAGTGTGACCTGTATGGCTGTTGACCAAGTATGAATTGCATTCACTTGTGTGTGAAAAGCCGTAGATATTATGTGACTGGGCCGGCATGCAAAGGCAGTGCCTTTAAGGTTTATTGGCGCTCTGTACTTCTCCCTACGTCCGTGTACACAGCGGCCTTTTAAAAAGTCACAAATTTTGCCTTTTGAAACCGATACCGATAATTTTGAAACTGATACCGATAATTTCCGATATTACATTTTAAAGCATTTACCGGCTATTGTTGCATCCCTAGTTGTAACAATACCAATATTTTGGTACCTGTGCTAAAATTATTTTGATACTTTTTGGTACTTTTCTAAATAAAGGGGAACACAAAAAAAATGCATTATTGGCTTTATTTTAACAAAAAATCTTAGGGTACATTAAACATATGTTTCTTATTGCAGTTAAGTCCTTAAATAAAATAGTGAACATACTAGACAACTTGTCTTTTAGTAGTAAGTAAACAAACAAAGTCTCCTAAGTTAGTCTGCTGACATATGCAGTAACATATTGTGTCATTTATACACCTATTATTTTGTCAACATTTTTAAGGACAAATGGTAGAAAATGAATTATTAATCTACTTGTTCATTTACTGTTAATATCTGCTTACTTTCTCTTTTAACATGTTCTATCTACAAATCTGTTAAACTGTAATAATCACTTATTCTTCTGTTGTTTGATACTTTACATTAGTTTTTGATTATACCGCACATTTGGGTATCAATCCGATACCAAGTAGTTGCAGAATCATACATTGGTCATATTCAAAGCCCTCATGTGTCCAGGGACATATTTCCTGAGATTATAAACATGATATATAGAGATGTCCGATAATATCGGGCTGCCGATACTGCTTGAAATTGCATACATTTTAAACTTTATAGTATCCAATATTGCAACAAATATTACAGTATATTATCATACTTTCCAAACATGTTTTTGTCGAAATGAAAATACTTAACTTAAAGCAAGCTACCTATCAAATTAATACAAATGCCATAACATTTTACGTTGTTCTTTACAGCATATTACTTTTAAATAAAAAAAAAACTACCACTGTTTTTTGTGTTAAAATTCTGTTGACCGAGCTGACAGTTTTTGACTGTAAAATCTACGGTTGTTGTTTTTAACAGTTGCCGGAATAAAAAAAGAACTGGTACTGTTTTTCCATTAACAATATCAGGTTGTTAAAACTAGAGATGTCCGATAATATCGAAATGCCGATATTATCGGCCGATAAATGCTTTAAAGTGTAATATCGGAAATTATCGGTATCGGTTTCAAAAAGTAAAATTTATGACTTTAAAACGCCGCTGTGTACACGTACATAGGAAGAAGTACAGAGCGCCAATAAACCTTAAAGGCACTGCCTTTGCGTGCCGGCCCAGTCACATAATATCTACGGCCTTTCACACACACAAGTGAATGCCATGCATACTTGGTCAACAGCCATAAAGGTCACACTGAGGGTGGCCGTATAAACAACTTTAACACTGTTACAAATATGCGCCACACTGTGAACCCACACCAAACAAGAATGACCAACACATTTCGGGAGAACATCCGCACCGTAACACAACATACACACAACAGAACAAATACCCAGAACCCCTTGCAGCACTAACTCTTCCGGGGCGCTACAATATACAATTGTGACTTCAATAAGTGCCATGTTGGCATTTTTTTCCCCATAACTTGAGTTGATTTATTTTGGAAAACCTTGTTACATTGTTTAATGCATCCAGCGGGGCATCACGACAAAATGAGGCATAATAATGTGTTCATTCCACGACTGTATATATCGGTATCGTTTGATATCGGAATTGGTAATTAAGAGTTGGACAATATCGGAATATCGGATATCGGCAAAAAAGCCATTATTGGACATCTCTAATTACAAACCCCGTTTCCACATGAGTTGGGAAATTGTGTTAGATGTAAATATAAACGGAATACAATGATTTGCAAATCCTTTTCAACCCATATTCAGTTGAATATGCTACAAAGACAACATATTTGATGTTCAAACTCATAAACTTTATTATTTTTTTGCAAATAATAATTCACTTAGAATTTCATGGCTGCAACACGTGCCAAAGTAGTTGGGAAAGGGCATGTTCACCACTGTGTTACATGGCCTTTCCTTTTAACAACACTCAGTAAACGTTTGGGAACTGAGGAGACACATTTTTGAAGCTTCTCAGGTGGAATTCTTTCCCATTCTTGCTTGATGTACAGCTTAAGTTGTTCAACAGTCCGGGGGTCTCCGTTGTGCTATTTTAGGCTTCATAATGCGCCACACATTTTCAATGGGAGACAGGTCTGGACTACAGGCAGGCCAGTCTAGTACCCGCACTCTTTTATCATGAAGCCACGTTGATGTAACACGTGGCTTGGCATTGTCTTGCTGAAATAAGCAGGGGCGTCCATGGTAACGTTGCTTGGATGGCAACATATGTTGCTCCAAAACCTGTATGTACCTTTCAGCATTAATGGCGCCTTCACAGATGTGTAAGTTACCCATGTCTTGGGCACTAATACACCCCCATACCATCACAGATGCTGGCTTTTCAACTTTGCGCCTATAACAATCCGGATGGTTCTTTTCCTCTTTGGTCCGGAGGACACGACGTCCACAGTTTCCAAAAACAATTTGAAATGTGGACTCGTCAGACCACAGAACACTTTTCCACTTTGTATCAGTCCATCTTCGATGAGCCCAGGCCCAGCGAAGCCGACGGCATTTCTGGGTGTTGTTGATAAACGGTTTTCGCCTTGCATAGGAGAGTTTTAGCTTGCACTTACAGATGTAGTGACCAACTGTAGTTACTGACAGTGGGTTTCTGAAGTGTTCTGAGCCCATGTGGTGATATCCTTTACACACTGATGTCGCTTGTTGATGCAGTACAGCCTGAGGGATCGAAGGTCACGGGCTTAGCTGCTTATGTGCAGTGATTTCTCCAGATTCTCTGAACCCTTTGATAATATTACGGAGCGTAGATGGTGAAATCCCTAAATTCCTTGCAATAGCTGGTTGAGAAAGGTTTTTCTTAAACTGTTCAACGATTTGCTCACGCATTTGTTGACAAAGTGGTGACCCTCGCCCCATCATGGAATCTACTTTTATACCCAATCATGGCACCCACCTGTTCCCAATTAGCCTGCACACATGTGGGATGTTCCAAATAAGTGTTTGATGAGCATTCCTCAACTTTATCAGTATTTATTGCCACCTTTCCCAACTTCTTTGTCACGTGTTGCTGACATCAAATTGTAAAGTTAATGATTATTTGCAAAAAAAAAAAAGTTTATCAGTTTGAACATCAAATATGTTGTCTTTGTAGCATATTCAACTGAATATGGGTTGAAAAGGAATTGCAAATAATTGTATTCCGTTTATATTTACATCTAACACTATTTCCCAACTCATATGGAAACTGGGTTTGTATTATATCATACCTTTAAACCCTACTGTTTTCCTACGGAAACTCATGTTTTGCCCTTTATTCCTACATGGTAATACTCATTACTAATTGGGCTTAATATCAGACTTCGGGACCAAAAAAACTGTTTTTTACTTTTGTTAAGAAAATCCCCCAAAAAATCGACAATATGCTATTTTATCATTATTACAAGCCAGTGTGGCATCAAATCTGTTTTTTTTTTGGGAGTTTAAATAGTTATTGCCTATTTATGCTTTTATAATCAACCATTAAACAAAACCATGGACAGTCTGTTCGCCTCTCCCTAAAAGGACTGGAGGAGACATATGTTAAGTGCCTGCAGCTGACTAAACAAGAACAGACTGCAGACCCTCGACCCTTACCAACAAACTCTGCATTGCAGTAGCATGTTGCTACTTCATATTTGGTGCATGGCTTCAGCAAACACGTTTTATTCTTAGTGACAACAACAACAAAGAACTTTAAAGGTCTCTGCGGTTTACGATAACCACTGCAGAAGGACAACACGGGTGAACGCTCTGCTGACAAACCGAGGACGAATCAAGCGATTTCTGCAGAGAACGATTGCACAATTGTAGATAAGCACAACGTATCCAACTGGTCATCTTCCAGATTGTATCATGCATTCCGTCGGACAAATGAATGTAACGGATGCCAAACAGTGTGGCCGTGCGATGGTATGTTGTGTAAACATCACTCCCCCCGACGCCTTGAGAGCATTGCTGGAAAATGAATTGACAGCCCGGGGGTCTCATCTATAAAACTCCGCGTGGATTTCTGACCAAAAGTCCGTGCACAAAAATAAATGAACCTGTCACATGCTCGAATGATCTCACGATGTAGAGATGGCAGGCGATGTGCAAATAACGAGTCCTTTTTAATTAGGGACAGTGCTGGAACAAAAGTTAAAGGTGCAAAGAAAATGCATAACACTGAACACAGGAAAACATCAAACTCTAAAACAAATCGTGACAGAACCTTAATTATTTAAAAAAATGTACGCATTTTGTCCCTATTTTGTGCATACACAACTTTTACAGAAGAGCTCTGCTTGTTGTCAGAATAATTGTATCTAAGTTATCACAAAACTTTGTGTTTCAATAAGTTCCCGGCGAGAAGACAAACACTGATGACATTTATTAAACGAGACAAGAAGCAAGGAAATAAACAGAGACAGAATTCAACTTGGCTCAATTGAGGAGAAACGCGGCGACTGTACTCTCTGTACAGTCTTCCACCACGCTCTGACGAAAAAAAGGTTTACGTCTCCTCCTTTATTTGGACACTCCCTGTTTACACAACAACAGCTGAAGGAATTGGGGGTATGTAAACAAACATTGTTTTTGATCACATTGACACAAGAGAAAAAGATGCTTCGGGCTTGGGCTGGTCCTGGATTCAGCTTGGGCAAGTCTTGGATCACAATAGATAACCCCACTCCCGTCTCCTCCCATCGTACACAATGGAATTTTCCAAGCCTTTGCTTGGTGTAACAAAGACAACCTCTTGTCTGTTCATTGGGAACTTAAAAAACGCACATTTTTTTGATATTTTATATTAAATTTTTCTGACAAGTTGGCTTTGATCTTAACAATCAAAAGGATTGTAAAACTCCGCTGTGTAGGATGGGAAGCGACATGAAGGTGTGGGTTTCTTTGATGTATTGTAATCTACAGGAAGATTTTGTCTTGACCCGAGATCTACAAAGCGGAGAGGAAGCAGGACCTGACCCCCCCTCCAGGCACCTTTTCTTTGAACTGTTTTGTAACCAAAGGCATTCCGGCTGGAAATCGGGAGAAATCCGGGAGAATGGTTGTCCCAGGAGATTTTCGGGAGAGGCACTGAAATTCGGGAGTCTCCCGGAAAATTCGGGAGGGTTGGCAAGTATGCCGGGTGGAAATCGGGAGAAATTCGGGAGAATGGTTGCCCCCGGGAGATTTTCGGGAGGGTCACTGAAATTCGGGAGTCACCCAGGAAATTCGGGAGGGTTGGCAAGTATGCGCGTACACCTGTACCCTTTTACAGTGTCTCACCACGCTCTGACGAAAGATTGTACGCCGCCTCTTTTATTTGGACTTTCCCTGATTACATGGCAACAACTGTTTCTAAGGGAGGGGGGGTCGTAAACAGCCATCGCCTTTGATTACAAACAGTTTAAAGAAAAGGTCGCCTTTAAGTCCGGCTGGAAATCGGGAGAAATTCGGGAGAATGGTTGCCCCCGGGAGATTTTCGGGAGGGTCACTGAAATTCAGGAGTCACCCGGGAAATTCGGGAGGGTTGGCAAGAATGCGCGTACACCTGTACCCTTTTACAGTGTCTCACCACGCTCTGACGAAAGATTGTACGCCACCCCTTTTGTTTGGACTTTCCCTGATTACATGGCAACAGCTGTTTCTAAAGGAGGGGGGGTCGTAAACAGCCATCGCCTTTGATTACAAACAGTTCAAAGAAAAGGTCGCCTTTAAGTCCGGCTGGAAATCGGGAGAAATTCGGGAGAATGGTTGTCCCGGGAGATTTTTGGAAGAGGCACTGAAATTCGGGAGTCTCCCGGAAAATTCGGGAGGGTTGGCAAGTATGCCGGGTGGAAATCGGGAGAAATTCGGGAGAATGGTTTCCCCCGGGAGATTTTCGGGAGGGTCACTGAAATTCGGGAGTCACCCGGGAAAATCGGGAGGGTTGGCAAGTATGCCGGGTGGTAATCGGGAGAAATTCGGGAGAATGGCTGCCCCCGGGAGATTTTCGGGAGGGTCATTGAAATTCGGGAGTCTCCCGGGAAAATTGGGAGGGTTGGCAAGTATGCCGGGTGGAAATCGGGAGAAATTCGAGAGAATGGCTGCCCCGGGAGATTTTCGGGAGAGGCACTGAAATTCGTGAGTCTCCCGGAAAATTTGTGAGGGTTGGCAAGTATGCCGGGTGGAAATCGGGAGAAATTCAGGAGAATGGCTGCCCCGGGAGATTTTCGGGAGGGGCACTGAAATTCGGGAGTCTCCCGGGAAAATTTGAGAGGGTTGGCAAGTATGCCGGGTGGAAATTGGGAGAAATTCGGGAGAATGGCTGCCCCGGGAGATTTTCGGGAGGGGCACTGAAATTCGGGAGTCTCCCGGGAAAATCGGGAGGGTTGGCAAGTATGCCGGGTGGAAATCGGGAGAAATTCGGGAGAATGGCTGCCCCGGGAGATTTTCGGGAGGGGCACTGAAATTCGGGAGTCTCCCGGGAAAATCGGGAGGGTTGGCAAGTATGCCGGGTGGAAATCGGGAGAAATTCGGGAGAATGGCTGCCCCGGGAGATTTTCGGGAGGGGCACTGAAATTCGGGAGTCTCCCGGAAAATTTGAGAGGGTTGGCAAGTATGCCGGGTGGAAATCGGGAGAAATTCGGGAGAATGGCTGCCCCGGGAGATTTTCGGGAGGGGCACTGAAATTCGGGAGTCTCCCGGAAAATTTGAGAGGGTTGGCAAGTATGCCAGGTGGAAATCGGGAGAAATTTGGGAGAATGGCTGCCCCGGGAGATTTTCGGGAGGGGCACTGAAATTCGGGAGTCTCCCGGGAAATTCGGGAGGGTTGGCAAGTATGCCGGATGGAAATCGGGAGAAATTCGGGAGAATGGTTGTCCCGGGAGATTTTTGGGAGGGGCACTGAAATTCGGGAGTCTCCCGGAAAATTCGGGAGGGTTGGCAAGTATGCCGGGTGGAAATCGGGAGAAATTCGGGAGAATGGTTGCCCCCGGGAGATTTTCGGGAGGGTCACTGAAATTCGGGAGTCTCCCGGGAAAATCGGGAGGGTTGGCAAGTATGTTTTATTAACGCATATTATTTCCAGGCTTTCGCGGGCCACATAAAATAATGTGGCGGGCCAGATTTGGCGCATGAGCCTTAAGTTGGACACCTGTGTATTAGAGTCAATATTTTCTTGTTACCTGTTAGCTCTTTTTGTTTTTTTTCATAGTATTTTCAAAATGTGTCGCACACCATTAAACAAATTAGCTGTAATTGGCCCTCGGGCCGCACTTTGGACACCCGTGTGATAAACCTTGCCTATAATGATCATTTACACTGCTGATAAAGGAGCAATGTAATGCTTACATCACCTCCAGAAGGGTCGTGTTGAGTTTTGGGGATTTTCTATTCGATGTTCCATCCCGCTGCTCGTGTTTGGCCCGCCTGTCGCATCTCCTTCCCGTCACACCGCCGTCGATGTTCGCTGGCTGTCTTGCTTGTTGTCTTGTGTGTTTTCTCCCTCCATGTTGTCTCCCCTTGGCTGCCCGTCGAGGCGCGTTATGCCCGACCTGACTCCGCCGGGAGCGCGGCTAACTGGAACATCACAATTTATCTGTGAAGGTGTGTGTTTAACCGGCATCCACTAGTAACACGACGACTGTGCAGGATTCTTAAGGCTTTGTGATACTTGTTTAGAAAGCCAAGTGGAAGCAGGAGTCGTTATGTTGCACGTTATATGAAATAATGATAGTATTTACTTGGGCAAGAAAACAAGCCAAAATGTTGTTTTAAAAAAAAAAACTGTGTTAGGACTTTTGGGTTGCTTGTTTACCAGAGAAACTTGTACTTAAGATTTTCTTCATGCTCTTACACATAAATCAATAAATAAATAGATTTTCGTTTTTTTCTTTTTTTTTTTTAAGGAGACCACAACCAGTGTAGAAACATAAATAACTTTTTTTTGCTTGAATTTTTGCTCACATGTTTTGCCATTATTTAAATTTTAATATATTTAGATAATAACAATTTATAATCAATGAACATATCTGA